>NC_052169.1:9320438-9337938 GCF_902713615.1 Scyliorhinus canicula | reverse complement strand
CGTTAAGAGGCGCGAGCACCCACCCCACCACCTTCCCGCTCACCGCCCGAGCTCACCCCGATATGAGGTGTGGGGCTGCCCGCCCTATTTACATTGCCATTTAAGATTCAGTTATGCCCGTGTGGAGTTTGCACATTCTCCCCGTGTCTGCGTGGGTTTCGCCCCCACAACCCAAAGATGTGCAGGGTAGGTGGATTGGCCACGCTAAATTGCCCCTCAATTGGAAAAACTATATATTAAAAAAACTCAATTAGGCTTGTTACCGCACCCAAGTGACCCTATAAGCTGCCCAAAGCCATAATATGTTTGGCATGAGAGGCAGGGCGGGAACAGGAAATCCGATTTGTAACTTCAAGCGGTTAAATGGCGGGAAGGAAATGACGCTTCAGATTTTGCCGCTCACAGGTCTGCCCCACTGAGACCCCCACCTTCCTACCCACTCCCTCCCTTAAATCCACCCTCCGACCCGTGACTGTCCATGTCCCTAATACTCCCAAAACCCTGCCGGCCCCAATACCTCGGACTTACCTGGCTCCGTGGGGACTCTAGGCCCAAATCTTCTCTCTTCAGCAGCAATCCCGGCATCTGCCACACGAGGCCTCCTGGCGCTGCCAGCACTGTTGGGCCTATCAGATCGGCCGGCAGCTCCAGAGAGCTGGACTCCTGCCCCATTGAGGAGCAGAAGAGAAACTCGGGGGGGGGGGGGGGGGGGGGGGGGGGGGAGGACAGAGTCAGTCGTCTTCATGGTGACGTGGTTTGCAGGCTGACGTGCTATCTTCCTCCACCCCCTCCCTCCCCCCCCCCCCCCCCCCCCCCCCCCCCCCCCCAAGTATATGCAATCCACAACAACAGGAGGAGGCCATTTGGCCCCTCGAGGCTGCTTCTCACCACCTCTCACTCACACGACTGGGGCCTTAACTCCACTTTCCTGCGTGATCCCATAAACGCTCAACTCCCCTCCCTGGAATGCATCAATGGCCCAGCCTCCCCTGTGCTCGGAGTGGGGAATTCCAAAGATTAATGACTCCTCGGTCTTTAATGGGAGAACTGTTATTTTGAAACCGTGCCTCCTAGTTCTAGATTGCTCCACACCTTCTCGGTATCCAGCTTGTCAAGTCTCTTCAGAATCTTCTACGTTTCATTAAGGTCGAGTCTCATTCTTATAAATGCCAATGAGCATAAGCCCAACGTACTCAACTTAATGAACCTCTCTAAATTGCCTCCGACGCAAGTGCGTTCTGGGGGGAGATGGTGGCTAGTGGTAATGTCACGGGGCTAGTAAGCCAGAAGCCCAGGATAATGATTTGGGGCCACGGGGTCAACTCCTTATCTGGCTGACATGTGACCCAAGGCAATGGGGTTGACTCTTAACTGCCCTGAAGTGGCTCAGCAAGCCACTCATGTCAAGGGCAATTAGGGATGGGCAACAAATAAGGATAACAAGGGCGGAATTTTCATCTGGGCGTGTGAATGGCCTCATTTCGTTTTCATTTGGAGGGAATGCAATTTTCTGACTCTGTACCATTTCCCTTCCTGAAAAGTGCAATAAGTCCCCCGCCCCACACCACCACCACCCCCCCCCCCCCCCCCACCCCATCCCCGCCATTATCTAGCCTCGTCCCACTAAAGACCTCAGCTTAACTGCAACTTTGCCCCAAGACAATGTTTGAACGCAGCTCAGAGCCACCATCCTTCCCTCCGTGCTCCATCATGTGGTCCCTCCCCCCACTCTGGGGTTGGGGGGGGGAAGAGAAAAGATGGGGGGGGGGGGAAAAGATAGCGCGGGGGTGAGGGGAATACACCTTCAGTCACAATGCCTGATGATTGCAATACTCCCTCGCAAAGCCATTTTGCTTGCTACATTTCCCCATTCCTTCAAAATCTCTCTTCTTTGTCCGTTTCTTTGGTTCCAGCCTGTTTTCCAACTTTTCGCCCCCCTCCATCTCCTGCTCTTCCCCTTCGGAAGGTGATCGGAGGGATGGCCGCATGAGACACGCCAGTGCAACGCGGGTGATCATTGTCAACGGGTCAAAGTTGGTCAGGTTTCTCAGGCTAAAAAGCTCATGTGGGTCACCCGTTGGGAGGTCCTCAAAGATTGTTCAGCCGAGGAATATTTGCGGAGTGCCTTACCTGATCTGTCATTAGCCGGCTGCGTCTGCTGAAGCTCTGGTTCTCCCTCTGGAGAGTTTGTGAGAACTGCTCTTCCAGCTTCATCGTTTCCTCCAGCCCCTTCAAAACAGATGAGTACAGGTGACCTCTCGCTCCAATTAATTGCTCAGTGAAAGGTCATCAAAAGCGACCCAATTATTGAACCGACACCAATCTCCCTAAAAAAAAATGTCTTTTGTTTCTCTGTGCAGCCTGTTTATCTCAGGTGTGGTAGCTTTAAATTGTTTGGAGCAGTGTGTTAAATGGGAGAGTTTGTGCAGGACCTTCCAGTCTGCTGTGCAGACACGCATAGAGTCTACAGGGAACACTGATTATTTTCTACTTATTCTTTCACGTGGGTCTCGAGAGCAGGGCCAGCATTCGCTGTCCATTGTGGATCATCATAAAAACCCATCTGGTTCATGAATGCTCCTTTTCGGGAAGGCAATCTGCCGCCCTTACCTGTTCTGGCCTACCTGTGGACTCCAGACCCACAGCCAGGTGGTTGACCCTTAACCACCCTCTGAAATGCCCCGAGCGACACACTCAGTTCAAGAGCAACTCTCGCCTTGGCGATGATGCCCCCAACATCCCATCAAAGAATAAATACACTTCCTACGTTGCCACAGAGACTACACTTCAACAGGGCGACACAGGCTGGAGACTTTGTTATGGGCCAGGGCTTAGAAACTCCAAAGTGACCTACAACCTTTATACTGAATTTGGCTAAGGTGAGCACAAGAGCCTTCACTTCAGGTGTGATTCATCTGTTTTCCTAGACACTTTAATCTAACTAAGTTTTATTCTAAGAACTTAGTTAACACACACACATATATATATATTGTCATGTGAAAGTACCTTTAAGAAATGGGTATTTACTACTGCAGTGATGTCAGAGTGTGGGTGGAGCTGAGCTGTCGTTCAGCTTTTTACTTTCGTTTTAGGCTGTTTGCTGCAGGATGTGTTTTCGTTTCGTTTTCAGGGCTGGATAGCTGCAGTCACAGCCAGAAGGTGTATTAGAGTCTCTCTCTCTGTAATCTAAACACTGTAAATCGATCCTGGTGATTTAAAACGTGACTTTAACCTGATGTGCTTCTGGTAAAAGGTGTTAAGTCTTATGGATGCTAAAAATGAAAGCTTAATTGACTACTTAGTGTTGTATTCTTTGGGGGTTGTATTTGAATTGATGGTTGCTAAGATGTTCACTGTATGTTTTAAAAAGGTTAACTTGAGTTCATAGAATAAACATTGTTTTGCTTTAAAAACTACTTTTCCATTTCTGCTGTACCACACCCGTAGAGTGGGCCGTGTGCTCCCCATACCACAATCTATTAAAAGTTGTGGGTCAGGTGAACTCCATGATACACTTTGGGGTTCTCTAAACACTGGCCCATAACTATATATATATATATATAAATATGTATATGCGTGTGTACGTATATAAACACACAGCAAGAATTATCAATTACAAACATAAAGACACCACACAGCGACAGTAATCTATGTATAACACCTAATGAATTCCCCCTTAACTGTTCCAATTCAAAAACAAAATCAAATAAACCAAAACCCCTTTTTCAAGGGCGTGGCCCAGCACTCTGCATTCTCACTTGAATAAGACTGGCTTTCCCTGAGATTCTGACCCCGTCTCAGCAGCCGGTTTCAACTCCTTCCGGAAAGCAAACTATATTTTTTAAGTTACCAAAGCAGTTTAGCTGTAATCAATGTTCCTTTTTTTAACTGGAACTCCTCTTTAAAATGAAACCATAGCAAGGCAGGAAAAAAATAATACTTCTCCCTTTTGAGTGCACAGCAGTCAAACTGAAAATGAAACTGAAAAATAAAAAAACCTCACAGCCACAGCTCAGCTCCACCCCCAAAATGACATCACTGAAGGCATGTGATAAGACAAAAACCTTTCTTAAAGGGACACTCCCATGACAACACCTTGGGGTAGCGAAGGGCGCTGTATGAATAAATCTGTGTCTGAGATTGACTCAGTCAGCAGTGAGAAATGGGTGGTGGTGGAGGGAGGGGGGGGGGGGCGCATTTCTTAAGGGACATTTTACTCTGTACCTCAGTATTTCGAAGGGGAATTCCATGCAAGTTCAAATTCTGGGCTTTGCTAACGTGCAACCAGATTCAGAAAAAGGGGGAAATGCTTTGAGTAAATTAGTCACAACAGCAGCGAACTGCAATTTTAAAAACAAAATAACAGCCAGGGCCAAGTGCTTATCCCATTGGACGGATCACCGGAACGAAACAAACCTTTTGGGAGTACCGAATGCCTTTCGAATCTTAGGCATTTGTCCTTACTTTGTAACTCAATATTTTGGCTCTGACCATTCGGGTGAGTGATGAGAGTGGAAATGTTCCTCCCCCCCCTCCCCAGTGCTCCAAACAGCAAAAAAAGTTCCCCCCCCCCCCCCAAACTTTCAGAACTGGGAAAGAAGCTCCGTGAAACAGTTAATCGGAACAGCAATTCAGGCATATTGCTTGATGCACATTTTCTGTTGAGCAATTGGAATAGAATTAGATTCTCTGAACTATTAGCTTTGCTGCAGAGACGGTCAGCAGTGACTAACCGCAGCTCCTCTGCCGACCCAATGCACAGAGGGATTATCCCCTGCAGAGCTCAGTCATACTGACAGAAATGTTGCAGGTTCAGCCTCCCGTGAAGATGGGCGAGCTAGCTTCAGCTGCAGGGGTTGAGGGGGCGGGGGAGGGGAGGCGGGGGGGGGGGGGGGGGGTCAAGTCTTCATTGACCTAATGGCCTTCAGCAAGGCAAGAGAAAATAAAAATATAACCAACGATTCTGGAAGGGATTGTTGCTCAAGCGACTCCCCGCTGTCAAGCACAAATGTATAGGTGTCATCCTATACATACAGCTAAAGGGCATCCTTGACATAGCACAGCGTAGGTAGCTGCTAGCTCCCTGGCCTATGAATCACAAAGTTCTGAGTTCAAGTCCCACTCCAGGGCTCGAGCACAGTCTCAGGCCGACTCTCCATTGCAGTACGGAGGGAATGCTGTACTGCCAGTGCTCGAGCAACAGCTAGGCTGGTCAGGCCGCTCTCCATTGCAGTACGGAGGGAGTGCTGTACTGCCAGAGGCACCATCATTTGGATGTGACATTAAACACAAGGCCCTATCTGCCTATTTGGGTGGCTACTTGTTTTGAGGAAGATCAGGAGAGTTATCCCTGGCGTCGTGGCCAATACTTATCCCATAATCAGCATCCACAAAAACGTTTCCTGTTTGGTGGAATGTTTTGCATTTCCTACATTAGAACAGTGACTACACTTTTTTTTTAAAAAGTACTTCACTGGCTTTCATAGTATCATCATAGAATTTACTGTGCAGAAGGAGGCCATTCGGCCCATCGAGGCTGCACCGGCTCTTGGAAAGAGCACCCTACTTAAGTCCACACCTCCACCCTATCCCCGTAACGTCAGCTAAACTTTTTTTTTTGGACACTAAGGGGCAATTTAACATGGCCAATTCACCTAACCTGCGCATCTTTGGACTGTGGGAGGAAACCGGAGCACCCGGAGGAAACCCACGCAGACACGGGCAGAACGTGCAGACGCCGCACAGACGGTGACCCAAGCCGGGAATCGAACTGGGGACCCTGGAGCTGTGAAGCAACTGCGGTAACCACTGTGCTAGCGGGCTTTATAGTCCTTCGCAATGTTAGCTTTTTTAAAAAATTCATTCGTGGGATGTGGGCGATGCGGGCGTTGCTGGCTGGATCAGCATGTATTGCCCATCACTGTGGAGTCAAACACATTGCTGTGGGTCGGGGGTCACATGTAGGCCAGACCAGGTAAGGACGGCAGATTTCCCTCCCAAAAGGACATTAGTGAGCCAGCTGTTTTTTTACAACACTTGACAATGGTTTCATGGTGGTCATTAGGCATTTAATTCCAGATTTTTTTTTAATTGAGTTCAAATTCCACCGTCTGCCCTGGTGGGATTAGAACCAGGGCCCCAGAGCACTACCCTGATCTCTGGATGGCTAGTCCAGTGGCAACACCACTATGCCATTGCCTACCCTACTGTTGTTCAAAGTACTATCGAAAATTGAAGTATTCTTACCTTTAGCAAAGTACCCCAAGGCACTTCAGAGACTGGGGGCAGCTATAAATCAGGAATTGGGCAATGATAGGGGACAGGGAGGAAGAGATGGGTTTACAGGCTCCTTTCGAAGGTGAGGGCTAGGTGCGGCAAGGGGGCGAGGGATTTAGGGAGACAGTGCAAAGTAACGGCGGCCATAGGTTTTCGGAGTGGGCTAGCGGGGGAACGCGATCGAGCATGCCGCATTCAAATAGCCTGCAGACACTCGCAGCGCACACTTGCCCACTCATTTGGGGGAAGCAACGGAGTTTGCCGTTGGAGAGTTTTCGGGAGAGATGGGAGGTGGATTGAGGAGGGGGGGGGGGGCGGGGGGGGGGGGGGGGGGGGGGGAATCACTGAAAAAGACCTCGACACACAACTCAAAAGACTACTGCAGGTCACAGAGCAACAACACGAAATGTCTGAAGGGTAATTTGTCTCCTTGCCACCGCACACAATAAAGTGACTAACGCCATAGAGCTTCCAGTTAGATTAGTGAATCATTCAGGTAAAAAGAGGTTTGAAATGTCAACGTACTCATTTGCAATAATGAGACTCGGCTGCATTGTTTTAGCTGTCAGAGCGAATCCATTATCAAACTCCCCCGTGAGCCCAGAAGTTAATGTATTAAACATCCTCCGCTGACGGGGTGATGTTCTCATGTAGACAAGAACACAGTCCCCTAATTATCAATATTATGCTGCACTTTCTCAAGCATCCCAATATAAAATGACTAAGATTGCCTTGATAGACATTCTCCAGCAGCATCAGATACTCCCATTGTCTGTTAACCCTTTCATTGGCACACAGCTCTATAGCATACACGGATGTCAAGTGTTTATCCAACATTTTCTGCACCATAGGTGCGTCAAGAGTTAGAAAAGAGAAAACATTTAACGTTTGTAGGGCAGCACGGTAGCATTGTGGATAGCATAATTGCTTCACAGCTCCAGGGTCCTGGGTTCGATTCCGGCTTGGGTCACTGTCTGTGCAGAGTCTGCACATCCTCCCCGTGTGTGCGTTGGTTTCCTCCGGGTGCTCCGGTTTCCACCCACAGTCCAAAGATGTGCAGGTTAGGTGGATTGGCCATGATAAATTGCCCTTAGTGTCCAAAATTGCCCTTAGTGTTGGGTGGGGTTATTGGGTTATGGGGATAGGGTGGTGTTGACCTTGGATAGGGTGCTCTTTCCAAGAGCCGCTGCAGACTCGATGGGCTGAATGGCCTCCTTCTGCACTGTAAATTCTATGGTAATTCTATGGTTTGTTCTAAGTACACAATCAGCACTAACAAGGCCATATCTGGCATCAGTTCGGAGCTATCCTGAGAACATGGTGACCATTGGTTTTAATCAGAGAACGTGAAGAACCAACTGTGCAACAGGGGACTTACTTCCTTTGTTTTTTTTAAATTTAGAGCGCCCAATTGATTTTTTACAATTAAGGGGCAATTTAGCGTGGCTAATCCACCTAACCTGCACGTTTTTGGGTTGTGGAGGCGAAACCCACGCAAACATGGGGGGAACGTGCAAACTCTACACAGACAGTGACCCAGAGCCGGGATCGAACCCGGGACCTCGGCGCCGTGAGGCCGCAGTGCTAACCCACTGCGCCACCGTGCTGACTGCAACAGGGGATTTTTATTCTTCCATGGGAGGAGAGGGCGTCGGGCAAGGCCAGCATTTATTTAGAGGGGTCAATTAACATAAGAACATAAGAACTAGGAGCAGGAGTAGGCCATCTGGCCCCTCGAGCCTGCTCCGCCATTCAATGAGATCATGGCTGATCTTCTGTGGACTCAGCTCCACTTTCCGGCCTGAACACCATAACCCTTAATCCCTTTATTCTTCAAAAAACTATCTATCTTTATCTTAAAAACATTTAATGAAGGAGCCTCTACTGCTTCACTGGGCAAGGAATTCCATAGATTCACAAACCTTTGGGTGAAGAAGTTCCTCCTAAACTCGGTCCTAAATCTACTTCCCCTTATTTAGGGGGCATAGGTTTACGTTGCGAGGGGAAAGGTTTAGAGCAGATGTACGAGGCAACTTTTTTTTTTACACAGAGGGTAGTGGGTGCCTGGAACTCGCTGCCGGAGGAGGTGGTGGAAACAGGGACGATAGTGACATTTAAGGGGCATCTTGACAAATACATGAATCGGATGGGAATAGAGGCAGCACGGTAGCATGGTGGTTAGCATAAATGCTTCACAGTTCCAGGGTCCCAGGTTCGGTTCCCGGCTGGGTCACTGTCTGTGCGGAGTCTGCACGTCCTCCCCGTGTGTGCGTGGGTTTCCTCCGGGTACTCCGGTTTCCTCCCACAGTCCAAAGATGTGCGGGTTAGGTGGATTGGCCATGCTAAATTGCCCGTAGTGTCCTAAAAAGTAAGGTTAAGGGTGGGGGGGGTTGTTGGGTTACGGGTATAGGGTGGATACGTGGGTTTGAGTAGGGTGATCAATGCTCGGCACAACATCGAGGGCTGAAGGGCCTGTTCTGTGCTGTACTGTTCTATGTCTATGTCATACGGACCCAGGAAGTGTAGAAGATTTTAGTTTAGACGGGCAGCATGGTCGGCACAGGCTTGGAGGGCCGAAGGGCCTGTTCCTGTCCTGTACTTTTCTTTGTTCTTTGTTCTTTGATTAACCATCACTAATTGCCCCTTGAGAAGGTGGTGGTGAACAACCTTTTTTGGACCGCTGCAGTAATGTAGGTACAGCCACAGTGCTGTTTGGGAGGTTGATCAGAGTGCGGTTTGGAGAGGAATCTGCAGGTGGTGGGTCCCCATGTGTCCGCTGCCCTTGTACTTATAGGTGGCGGCCTTTGGGGCTTTGGAAAGTCACAGGAACCATGGTGAGTTCCTGCAGTGTATCTTGAAGATGAGACACACAGCTGCCTCTGCCAGTGTCGGAGGGAGTGGATGTTTATTGTGGTGGAAAAGGTGCCAATCAAGTGGGTTGTTTTGTCCTGGATGGTGTGGAGCTTCTTGAGTGTTGTTGGAGCTGCAGACATCCGGGCAAGTGGAGAGCATTCCATCACACTCCTGACTTGTGCCTTGTAGATGGTTGTCAGGCTTTGAGGAGTCAGGAGGTGAGTCAATTGCTGTAGAATTCCCAGCCTCTGACCTGCTCTTGTGGCCACAGTAATTATGATGGCTGGTACAGTTCAGTTTCTGGTCAATAGTAACCCCCAGAATGTTGATAGGACTACAGTCGTATGGAGACCAGAAGGGGTCAGAATTGCAGGTTCCATTTCCCGAGGAAAGAAGGACTTGCATTTATATCACACTTTTCATGACCACCTGATGTTTCAAAGCATTTACAACCAATTAATTACTTTTTAAAGTGCAGTCACGGTTATAATGTTGGAAACTAATTAGCATTGAGCAAACTACTGCAAAATGCAATATGCTCATAAGCAGGTAATCTGGGGGGTTTTCATAGAATTTACAGTGCAGAAGGAGGCCATTCGGCCCATCGAGTCTGCACCGGCTCTTGGAAAGGGTACCCTACCCAAGGTCAACACCTCCACCCTATCCCCACAACCCAGTAACCTCACCCAACACTAAAGGCAATTTATCATGGCCAATCCACCTAACCTGCACATCTTTGGACTTTGGGAGGAAACCGGAGCACCCGGAGGAAACCCACGTACACACGGGGAGGATGTGCAGACTCCGCACAGACAGTGACCCAAGCCGGAATCGAACCTGGGACCCTGGAGCTGTGAAGCAGTTGTGCTATCCACAATGCTACCGTGCATCCCATTCTGGGATGTTGATTGAGTGAAACATATTGTCCAGGACACTGAAGATAACTTCCTTGCTCCTCTTCACGATGGGATCTTTTGTATCCACTCAAGAAGGCAGATGGATTTAATGTCCCATTCAAAAGGTGGCATCTCGATGAAACTAGCACTTCCTCAGTATCGCAATGGAGCGTCAGCCTTGATTTTTGCACTCGAGCCTTGGAGCGGGACTTGAACCTGGGGCCTGGTCATCCAGAGGCAAAAGTGCTACTAACTGAGTGATGGCTGACACTCAACGGGATATTAGTGAACCAGTTTGGTTGCTAATCTAATGGTGCTAACACCGTTTGATCTCTTTTTCCACTGGCGTCGTCCACTAATTAAATCCATGGCGGGATCTGACCCCTGGGGACTTTGAACCATAATCACGATCCCAATGGAGGCACTCTCCAATAGACAGGCTCCTGTAAAGGGTCTATACCTGAAACATTAACTTACATTTTTTCTAGGGCAGCACGGTGGCGCAGTGGGTAGCACTGCTGCCTCACGGCGCCAAGTTCCTAGGTTCGATCCTGGCTCTGGGTCACTGTCTGTGAGGAGTTTGCACATTCTCCCCGTGTTTGCGTGGGTTTTGACCCCCACAACCCAAAGATGTGCAGGGTAGGTGGATTGGCCAGGCTAAATTGCCCCTTAATTGGAAAAATATTAATTGGGTACTCTAAATTTATAAAAAACTTACAGTTTTTTCTTTCCACTGGCTGTTGCAAGGGAGCATAGTGGTTAGCACTGTTGCTTCACAGCACCAGAGACCCAGGTTCAATTCCTGGCTTGGGTCACTGTCTGTGCGGAGTCTGCACATTCTCCCCCATCTCTGCGTGGGTTCCCTCCGGGTGCTCCAGTTTCCTCCCACAAGTCTCGAAAGACGTGCTTGTTAGGTGAATAGGACATTCTGAATTCTCCCTCAGTGTACCCGAACAGGCGCCGGAATATGGCGACTAGGGGATTTTCACAGTAACTCCATTGAAGTGTTAATGTAAGCCTACTTGTGACACTAATAAAGATTATTAGTATTATTTCCAGTACTCGCTGCTTTAAGTTCAGATTGCCAATAGTTTTTTTTCCTATTCTCGCGCCTTTGTACAGCAATAGAAGGATGATGGAGACTTAAGCTGCAGTTATTTGAATTAGTTTGTTCTCAATGTAGAATTAAAGAATGTCAGAAACCTGTTGTTGAACTGCAGAGTGCGGTGAACTCAGCCCAACGCATCACACAAGCTTGCCACCCCCACATTGAGTCTGTCTACACCTCCCGCTGCCTCAGGAAGGCAGACAGCATTGTCAGAGACCCCTCCTACCCAGGCATTGCCTTATTCCAGACCCTTCCATCAGGCAGAAGGTACAGAAGTCTGAAGACTCGCACATTCAGACATAGGAACAGCTTCTTCCCCACAGCGACCAGACTCCTCAACGACTCCCCCTCGGACTGATCTGTTCCCTATAACACTATTCACGACGCCCTATGCTGCTCTTGCTCATGTATTTGCTTTGTTTGGCCCCTTGTTCCACACTGTAACCAATCACTATTTGTCGATGTACCATTTGTCAATGTTTTCTGTTGATTATTCTTTTGTCTACTATGTACGTACTGTGTACGTTCCATCAGCCGCAGAAAAATACTTTTCACTGTACTTCAGTACATGTGACAATAAATCAAATCAATTAATCACCCAATTAATGAAAAAACAATTAAGGATGATTAGTATTGTGACTCATTTATACTTGCTTGCAGTGACATAAACAGGGATCCTTACTCTGCAAACAAAAGGAATATGTTCAAATCTTGCACATTCTTTGAATTACCCAGGAACTTGGGGAACCTATAGCTTCTCATTGATTTCTCCATGGCAACACCTCGCCCAATCAGATTTGACTTTTGATCTGCATGCTTTTCCCTGTAGAGTAAATTCATAGCATTTACAGTGCAGAAGGAGGCCATTTGGCCCATTGTGTCTGCACCGGCTCTTGGAAAGAGCACCCTACCCAAGGTCGACACACACCTCCACCTTATTCCATAACCCAGTAACCCCACCCAACACTAAGGGAACTTTTGGACACTAAGGGCAATTTATCATGGCCAATCCACCTAACCTGCACATCTTTGGACTGTGGGAGGAAACCGGAGCACCCGGAGGAAACCCACGCACACACGGGGAGGATGTGCAGACTCCGCACAGACAGTGACCCAAGCCGGAATCAAACCTGGGACCTTGGAGCTGTGAAGCCATTGTGCTATCCACAATGCTACCGTGCTTTGAAATTTACCATTCTTCCACTTGTCCAGTTGAGTAAAAGATGGGAAGACTCGCCAACATGTCTCTCCTTTCAGCAATATGCGAGCACTTTACTCCCAAGCAACTGAAAACCCTCTCCCTTCCCTGTAACATTGGCATCTGGCTGTTTCGTTCCTGCACTCGGCAGCGACAACAGGACCACAGGCGAAGGGACATCGAGAATGACGGTCATGGATCAAAGGGGAGTTCGTATCAAACAGCGTCAGAATGAGAGGTTTCCTGTCGGCACAATAAAATGGCTCATTCAATAAAGGATATAGGACCCCTGGGGGACAGTGACGAGGCACTAATCATTTTGTGGGCTGCTGAGGAAGTCATTTACCACAAGAGGGACAGCAAAGACCTTTGCTAATGGCACTCGAGGCAGAATCGCGGCACTGAGCACAGTAAGAATGTTCTCCACAGAGACTCTCTTGTCTGACATCACTAGGACATGTCCTCAAGCTCTGACAACACCTCCAGGGCTAATGTACAGGAACTGTGAAAAAAAACTGGATGGGTCCCTGCTACTTAATATACAAGAATGCAATTATTCGCCAACAGCCTGTCCTGGTCCACTCACGTTAATGCAACAGTCAAGAAAGCCCAACAACGTCTCTACTTCATACGGAAGCTAAAGAAATTTGGCATGTCTGCATCGACTCTCACAAACTTCCACAGATGTGCCATAGAGAGCATCCGATCTGGCTGCATCACAGCCTGGTATGGCAACTGCTCGGTCCAAGGTTGCAAGAAACTGCAGAGTGTGGTGAACTCAGCCCAACGCATCACACAAGCTTGCCACCTGATTCTGCCTACACCTCCCGCTGCCTCAGGAAGGCAGACAGCATTATCAAAGACCCCTCCCACCCAGGCATTGCCTTCTTCCAGACACTTCCATCAGGCAGTAGGTACAGAAGTATGAAGTACCGCACATCCAGACATAGGAACAGCTTCTTCCCCACAGCTACAAGACTCCTCAACGACTCTCCCTTGAATTGCTCTGTTCCCTGTAAGAACACTATTCACAACGCCCTATGCTGCTCTTGCTTTGTTTGGCCCTTGTTCCGCACTGTAACCAATCATTGCTTGTTGATGTACCATAGGGACTGGTTTAGCACAGGGCTAAAAAGCTGGCTTTCAAAGCAGACCAGGGCAGGCCAGCAGCGCAGGTTCAATTCCTGTACCAGCCTCCCTGAACAGGCGCTGGAACATGGCGACCAGGGGCTTCTCACAGTAACTTCATTTGAAGCCTACTTGTGACAATAAGCAATTTTCATTTCTTTTCATTTGTCAATGTACTCTTGTTGATTATTCTTTTATCTACTTTGTAGGTAACGTGTACATTCCCTTGGCTGCAGTTTTCACTGTACTTCGGTATATGTGACAATAAACCAAATCAATCAATTCTGTACATCAGTCGTGGCTCCCGTCACTCACTGGGTGATACTTGTGACTACAAGTGCAAAAGGTTGTGCCCCACACCAGAAGCCAGGGCACAAACGTCCAGACTGACACTCCAGTTCAGTACTGGGGAAGTCATGCATTCCCGGTGGTGTCACTGTTGAGAAGAAACATCAAAGCAAGGCTCCGTCTGCCCTCGTGAGTGGACATGGCCCTATTTCGATGAGCATCAAAGGGCGTTATCCTCAGTGATAGAGTCTAGTTTTACTCATATAGGGACTAGTTGAATGCATACAGCTAAAGGGTGCGAAATATTAAAAGGGTCTTGTCTGTGGGAACTCAGTCAGCATCTCATATAATGAATTAACCATTATATTCAGTACTGAGAACATATTGTTCTCTGTCTAATCGACTAATCAATTCTTCAGGTCTCCGCCAAGCTATGAGACATAACAAAATGTGGGAAAACAGATGCAGCATTTTTCCTAAGATTGCGCACGCAGGCGCTAAGCTAGTTTTGATAGGCGCCAGTCAATCTTGAGTAACATCCAATGTTTGATTAAAAAATCATCCTTTAAGTAACAGACAGGCATTTGAACAAACCAGGAGGTCTCAGCTGAGAATTAGAAGCCAAAGAAAGTAAATGAGGGGTTAAACCAGAGATAAGAAATCCCTTAACAGTAGGACCTCAGGTTCGAGGTCTTTTCCTGAATTGTTTGTGTTAAAGTGATTTCCTTTTGTGCTTTGTGCAATGTGCTCTACCTTTTTATGTATTGTTTGATATTTTGTTTCGAAGTTTTAATTCAGTTCTTATTCAAGTGAGTATTAACAACAATGAAGTCGTATTTTTGATACCTCCCACCAACCGGACTACCGATTCTTATTAGATGGTAAAATAAGAGTCCCTACACTCGGCCAATAGATATCCCTCAGTCAGCACACAAAGAAATCACCGTTGCTTTTGGGAGCTTTCTGTGCCCAGCGTGGCTGCTGCGTTTCCTACATCGCAACAGTGACTACACATCAAAACGTTGACCATCTGTTCTTATAGGAGGCTATAAAAGCCCCTGGATCAGTACCAACCTTTCCTTTCGGAAAAAAAGAGGTTTAAATGCTGTATATATCACAAAAAAGCCACAGGTTTCTGAGTATTAAGTCCAGAAATAGTTTGGTGCACATAAACTCTTAGTTACTCCCTGCAAGGCTTTGACAGTGCAATCTCCACCTCAGATCTGTTCCTGAAGAATCTTTCTTTCTACCTTATCCTTTCACGGGATATGGGCTTCACGACAAAGGCCGGCATTTGTTGCCCATCCCTAATTAACCCTTGAACCGAGGGCTTGCTGGGCCTTTTCTGAGGGCAGTTAAGAACACATTGCTGTGGGTCTGGAGACGCCTGTGGGCCAGACCAGGTAAGGACGGCAGATTTCCTTCCATAAAGCATATTTATACAAGGATTCATGACCTAGGGTGGCACGGTAGCACAGTGGTTACACTGCTGCTTCACAGCGTCAGGGTTCCTGGTTCGATTGCCAACTTGGGTGACTGGTCATGGGTCATGGGGCTGATTTAGCTCACTGGGCTAAATCGCTGGCTTTGAAAGCAGGCCAGCAGCACGGTTTGATTCCCGTACCAGCCTTCCCAGACAGGCGTTGGAATGTGGCGACTAGGGGCTTTTCACAGTAACTTCATTGAAGCCTACTCGTGACAATAAGCGATTTTCATTTTCATTTCATTTCATATCTGTACAGAGTCTGCACGTTCTCCCCGTGTCTGCGTGGGTTTCCTCCTGGTGCTCCGGTTTCCTCCCACAAGTCCCGAATTCTCCCTCTGTGTACCCGAAAAGGCGCCGGAGTGTGGAGACTAGGGGATTTTCACAGCAACGTCATTGCAGTGCTAATGTAAGCCTACCTGTGACAATAATAAAGATTATTTCAGGGCAGCACGGTGGCACAGTGGTTAGCATTGCTGCCTGCGGCGCCGAGGACCCAGGTTCGAATCCCGGCCCTGGGTCCCTGTGGAGTTTGCACATTCTCCCCGTGTGTGCGTGGGTTCACCCCCACAACCCAAAGATGTGCACGGATTGGCCACGCTAAACTGCCCCTTAATTGGAAAAAATTAATTGGGTACTCGAAATTTATTTTAAAAAAAGATTATTTCATGATCACCATTACTGCGACTGGCTTTCAATTCCAGATTTATTAACTGAA
This sequence comes from Scyliorhinus canicula, assembly GCF_902713615.1. Taxonomy (NCBI): domain Eukaryota; kingdom Metazoa; phylum Chordata; class Chondrichthyes; order Carcharhiniformes; family Scyliorhinidae; genus Scyliorhinus; species Scyliorhinus canicula. Next base: position 9,321,990 of record NC_052169.1, on the reverse strand, counting down.
TTCAAATCCCACCCGTTACATCCCCCCAGAGCATTAGCCAGGGGTTCTAGCCCAGTGACCCTGCCATCACATCAACATCTCGCATCTAATGGGTTAAAGATGGAACTGAATACTCAAAGTGGGACAGCATCAGGGGCAGAGGCTGCAGCAGCAATAGCAAGGCCAGATTCGGTCATATATCTGATTTGATTATTCAGGTTTAAGCATCAGACAGGCTGGATCTCCTGCAGGGGTCAATTAACTTTGTAAATATATTGAACTTTCCAGTGAAGTTTGAAGAACAGCAAGTGGACAATTGGGAAAAAATGAGGTCATCCAAAATGTTGCGATTTCTGCTGATTCTTAACGTTTTATTTATTCAACGTTTTACGCAGCCGGGAATAAACTTGGGTATTTAAATTGCGAGGCATATTCTAGCTTAATTTGAAGACGCGTGACTGTGTTGAGACGCTAAAGCCTCCTCAACACAACGTCCATTCTCACCACAAGTACAAACGGCGGGGTTGTTGACAAGATCAAAGGTACTTAGGGGCCTTTGGAGACTACATCAAACCTTTGCATAACTTTGATCCCCCGCTTTTGTGACGAGTGGGAAGATGGAAAGTGATTCACTTTAAAGCCATTTTCGCCCTGTTTAAGGACTCTTTTGCCGCAAAATGGTGAAGGGGCACAGAATTCTGAAAGGAATAGACAGGGCGGAGGTAGGTAAGATGGTACCCTTGCTTGGGGAGTCAGGCACCAGGGGGGCACAATTTAAAAATAAGAGGGGGGGTGCGCCTCTTAGACTAGAGATGAGGAAAAATTTATTTACATGCAGATGGTTGTGAATCTTTGGAATTCTCTATCCCAGAGTACCCTGGAAGCTCAGACATTGAGTATATTTAAGGTAGAGGTTGATAGGTTTCTGATTAACAATAACGTGAAGAGTTAGGGGTGTTATAAGGTCCGGAAAGGAGTCCGCAGCAAGCCAAACAGGTTGGGTCAAAGGAAAAAGGTTTAATGCAACAGAACAAGAGTACAGAGCAGTTACTCCACAACCCCAAAGATGTGCAGGGTAGGTGGATTGGCCACGCTAAATTGCCCCTTAATTGGAAAAAAAGAATTGGGTACTCTAAATTTTAAAAAAAGGAGCTAGGAGACAGAGAGAGAGAGAGAGAGAGACAGAGCGAGAGAGAGGGAGGGAGAGAGACAGGGAGAGAGAGACAGGGAGAGAGAGACAGGGAGAGAGAGACAGGGAGAGAGAGACAGAGAGAGAGAGACAGAGAGAGAGACAGAGAGAGAGACAGAGAGACAGAGAAACAGAGAGAGAGACAGAGAGAGAGACAGAGAGAGAGACAGAGAGAGAGAGACAGAGAGACAAGAGAGAGAGACAGAGAGAGAGAGAGACAGAGAGAGAGACACAGAGAGAGAGAGAGAGAGACAGACAGAGACAGACAGAGAGAGACACAGAGTGAGAGAGAGAGAGAGACAGAGAGAGAGACATGGAGAGAGAGACAGAGAGACAAGAGAAAGAGAGAGAGCGAGAGATACAGAGAGAGAGACAGAGAGACAG
>NC_052169.1:7652606-7888430 GCF_902713615.1 Scyliorhinus canicula | reverse complement strand
CCCCCCCCCCTTCCCCCCCGCCATCGCCCACATCCTAATCATAGCTATATTGGCCGCCCAGTAGTAGTTGCGAAAGTTTGGCCGCCAACCCACCGCCCCCCCGCCCCGACTGTGGCTCCAACCGATCTTATTCGCCCACACAAAGCCCGTAATGATCCTACTCACTCGCTTAAAAAAGACCTTAGGGATGAAGATGGGGAGGCACTGAAAGACAAACAAAAATCTGGGGAGGACAGTCATTTTCACCGTCTGCACCCTCCCTGCCAGTGACAGCGGGAGCATGTCCCACCTTTTAAAGTCCCCTTCCATTTGCTCCACCAACCGGGTCAGGATGAGCATGTGCAGGGCATCCCATTTCCTGGCCACCTGTATACCCAGGTAACGAAAACTTTTCTCTACCATCCTGAGCGGCAGCTCTTTCAGTCTCTCCTCCTGCCCCTTGGCCTGGATCACAAACAACTCGCTCTTTCCCATGTTCAGTTTGTACTCTGAAAAACTACCAAAATTCCTCAGGATCCGCAGAACCTCCCCATCCCCTCCACAGGGTCTGAAATGTACAGGAGCAAATCATCCGCGTATAGCGAGACCCGATGTTCCAACACCCCCTTCCTGAACCAGTCCCCGCCAGTTCCTCGAGGCTCTCAGTGCCATAGCTAGTGGTTCTATAGCTGGGGCAAATAGCAACGGGGAGAGGGGACACCCCTGCCTCGTTCCCCGGTGAAGCTCGAAGTACCCCGACCTCAGTCTGTTTGTACATACACTTGCTACAGACGCCTTGTACAGCAATTTCACCCAGCCAATAAAGCCCTCACGCCCTCACCAGACCCGAACCTCCCCAGCGTTTCCCACAGGTACTCCCACTCCATCCAGCCAAAGGCTTTCTCTCCGTCCATCGCTGTTACCACCTCCGCCTCCACTCCCTCTGAGGGCATCATAATAATATTCAAAAGTCTCCGACCTTGGTATTGAGTTGTCTGCCATCTTCCTCTATCACCCCTGAGTAGCAAGCCTCAATTCTTGTGGCCAGATTCTTAGCTAGCAATTTGGCATCCACATTTGAAAGCGAAATCGGCCAGTATGACCCGCAATGTTCGGGGTCCTTCCCTCGTTTAAGAATGAGTGAGATCAAAGCCTGTGACATTGTTGGGGGGTTGGTTCCTTTCTCTTTGGCCTCATTGGAGGTCCTCATCAGGAGTGGGCTCAATATTTCCCAAAATTTCTTATAGAATTCTATCTGGTAACCGTCCGGCCCTGGGGCTTTACCCGATTGCATGTCCTCCATACCCTTGACAATCTCCTCCAATTCAATCGGGGCACGTGCAGATAATCTCACCCGTTAACTCTGTTTCTTAACGTTTTAACACACGAATCAGCAACAGCAATGTTATTTTGTTCAAATTCTACTTTCACCTCACCTACTGTCATCTCACCATGTTACAGTGAATTTAACAAATACAGGCCATTTATTGATCTTTGCGTTTGGGTTAAGGGAAAAAAATCCATCATTCTAAAGATGTGCCCCGGACGTTACTTTTGCCTAAACCAGTCACGCCCCACATTATCTTCTTTTAGCCCCAACCACAGTTTTATTGTTTATTTCCTAAGGATTCTTTCAGTTTAACCCGAGCTCAAAATCCCTGATGCCGCCTCGCAATCGCCAAAGATGAGATCAATGTTTACAATATTAATCATCTCACTTATCAGCTGAGCACTAACCTTCATGAAGACAAGATGGAGGAAGCAGAAAGTGACCCATAGCTACACTGTCCTTGAGCCCAGACTCCTCACATGCTGATAGGTAGCTAGCATGAAAAACTGTAGCCTTGTCCTCCACAAAGTCCAAACTCTCAAAGATTCTAAAATGATAAAACAATGAATATATGAATCAGCCCCTGAAGCCGAATTACATTGAAACTTAAAGCTGGCCCAAAGAAGGAAATAATTATGTTTAAATATTCTTATTCCATTACCACTTCTTATTACTGATTCACGGAATTTTTAAGATCCATAAGGTACCAGCACGTTTCTCTGTCAAAAAGTGAAATTAATAGATTTGTCACCAAAACGTAAATAATATTATCGTTAGCTGGTCAGATACCGGCATAAGATTTCCTGGCTCTGTACTCCGAAATTTCAAGACAGGTTTGATTGCTGCAGTATGGGGAATGTACTCCAAAATTTAAGAACACAGCAATAGGAGAGAGTTTCTTGCACCTTGACATCATTTGTGATTGCCTTACATTGGAGGTACAAATGCCTGGGTAAGTCTCCAACAGTGGGCTTGAAATTTACGCTCCACCCTGCTGTCGTAGCAGCATGTAGGCGGCACTGGGGGGGAATCGATTGTCAAGTGAGGTGAATGGGCTTCCCGCTAGATTCCTGCCCACCCCAATCTCTCCACAAATATACTGGGGCGGGCGGGGCCTCGGATAGGCCGCCCACCCTTGCAGGATGAGAAACCCACCATCAAAATATCCCATCCCACCCCCATCCAAAAAATCTCCCCTCCCCCTCCATTGCACTATGTACAAGAATGGGTGTAAAATCCGCCTTTTTTCTGTCGGCCACAATGACTGGTTTTTTGCGCCGTCACATCTGCTCCCTGCCTCATTAATTATGTACATACAAGGGGCGGCATGTGGCGCAGTGATTAGCACTGGGACTGCAGTGCTGAGGACCCGGGGTCAAATCCCAGCCCTGGGTCACTGTCCGTGTGGAATTTGCATATTCTCCCAATGTCTATGTGGGTTTCACCCCCACAACCCAAAGATGTGCAGGTTAGGTGGATTGGCCACGCTAAATTGCCCCTTAATTGGAAAAAATTATTGGGTACTCTAAAAAAAAATTTTTTAATTATGTGCATACACGAAACATGCCAAGTCACTGATGTCTGGCCTCTGAATCGCCCGCTCATCTGTCAGCTCACCGCTTCCTCACTCCAGGCATCAGAAACAGCACCCCTGCACAGTTTTGCCAGGACAGCTCCACGGAAGATATGGCTCTCAATGGGAAGCACCTCACTGGAGTGCCTGTTGGACAGCCGAGGGCCGCCGATGTCTTCTACCCTTACTTTGCTTTCAATCAGTCCACCAAGCTCACAAATCAAGCTTGGGAAGTGGTGGAAGTGATGGTCCGTGCCAACTCCAAACTCTTGTCTGTTCCGCCGGAGTAAGTCAACCATCTCATTACTCTCAAATCACACATTCACCGGCTTCTCTCTCACTGCCAATTCAAGGAACATCACCACTCACTCACACACACCTCACAATTCTTGGTGGCACAGTGGTTAGCACTTCTGCCTCACAGCGCCAGGGACCCGGGTTCAATTCCGGCCTTCGTTGACTCTCTGTGTGGAGGTTACACCGTCTCCCTGTTTCTGTGTGGGTTTCCTCTGCTTTCCTCCCACAGTCCAAAGATGTGCAGGTTAGGTTGATTTGGCCATGGTAAATTGTCCCTTGGTGCTCAAAGGTTAGATGGGGTTACGGGTTTAGGGGGGAGTGGGGCGAGGTAGAGTATTCTTTCAGAGGGTCGGTGCAGACTGGATGGGCTGAATGATTCTATGATCCCCATCTGCCGCCATCTCCTGTGGAGCTTGCATTGTCATCCCATCTATGACTCCACTCACCACCCACATTTGTGAGGCATCCTTATCATCGGCCCTGACTCACATCTTGCTTAAACTCATAATAGGAGGGAGACATGCCAGATTAGGGTTGGAGTGCCTGACATCAAGGTGCTCACCGAGTTTGAAAACCGTGTCGTAGAGCATGCCAAAGAGGAACATTGACTGTGCCTGCACCAACTGTGTGGTGGGTGAGTGCCTACAGCAACTCATCCATCAGAGAACCATAGCACGAGTGTAATATCCTGTTTTAGAGTGGCCAGCCATGCACTAATAATCTTCCCTTTCTTTCTTTTCCCTGGAAAGCTCCTGAGGGCATCCATAAGCCCCTCAGCTCCAGCCCCAACGACGCCTCAGACGAGGAACCAGGGGATAACACAACAGGCCTGTCACAGAGCTCAACCACAACATCCACCAGCAGAGAGCAGTTCTAGAGCAACCTCGGGTTTACAATATGGTGTGCATAGTGCACAATCTGTTCCACAGCAGGCAGAGTGGGCCATCCGAGGTTGCCAGCAGTTGAAGGACTGCTGGTGACCATGATTCTGCCGAAGTCAGAGTTAGATGATGAGCCTCAGGAGTCTTCTCCAGTTGCTGGAGATGCAGCGACAATCAAGGGAACATCTGGAACAGTTTTCAGCTGCATTCCTCAGGTTGCAACAGATGATGGGGGAGTTGGTCCGTCTTCAGCCTGAGCTGATGTTCATGTCAAGGAAACAAGGTCAACATTGGCAGGTTGGCAGCCACCATGGAGATTTTGGTCCAGGCCATCAGCCTTTTACTGCTGCAGGATCAGCACTCCAGTGCTGTAGCATCCATCAGTGGACACATTGGGCTGGGGTTGTCGATCTTACTCCAGCTGCCATTTCATTTCGAGGAATCAGATCAGCCAAGGTCCTCAGGGCCCCATCAGGAGAAGGAGGATCAGCAGCTGGACACCCCGGGGATATCCAGCCAGGTGATTCCAGGTCTCTTTGGCCAATCCAAATCCCCTTTTCCTGTGACCCCATTACCTCCAGCTCCACAGGCCAAGGAGAGTGCACCTGCCCCACAGCAGGCTGCCTCCCCCTCAGTTTTGGATGTCAAGATGAAGCAGTAGGATTAGAAAAGTTGAAAAGATTTACCAAGTACCTTGGTACAAGTACCATGCTTTGCCTATTATGTATTTTCTTTTATTTCCTTTTCTTTTCATGTACTTAATGATCTGTTGAGCTGCTCGCAGAAAAATACTTTTCACTGTACCTCGGTACACGAACAATAAACAAATCCAATCCAAGATTTAGGAGCATTACAGTGGCATAACATGTGTACAATGGAATTGTACTCAATTCATATCTCATGGGCAGCACGTTAGCATAGTGGTTAGCACAATTGCTTCACAGCTCCAAGGTCCCAGGATCGATTCCCAGCTTGGGTCACTGTCTGCGCGGAGTCTGCACATTCTCCCCGTGTCTGCGTGGGTTTCCTTCGGGTGCTCCGGTTTCCTCCCACAGTCCAAAGATGTGCAGGTTAGGTGGATTGGCTATGCTAAATTGCCTTAGTGTCCAAAATTGACCTTAGTGTTGGGTGGGGTTATGGAGATAGGGTGGAGGCGTGGGCTTGGGTAGGATGCTCTTTCCAAGAGACAGTGTAGACTCGATGGGCCGAATGGCCTCCTTCTGCACTGTAAATTCTGTGAAATCTATGTTGTGTATGCCTCCTTATGAGCTGTGTTGCTGTGAAACCTTGGTCCCTACCCTCACTTACCGTAGATGGGTTTACAGTGTGCTTACATATCACCACAGTGTGTGGCCCTTTGCCAGATCATTCTCCATATCACTGATGCCTCCACCTTACCATTAAATCTTCTTGTGCAGCGAACCTTGTTCACATGCTTGGCAGGGTCGTATCATGTTTATTCTTGACTGTGTAAGATTGAGGCAAAGGTCTTCTCTTGTCTTTTCTGCATTCTTGAAAGGTGAAGGTTTAGTGGTCAAGGAGATCTGTGTTCACGCATGAAGTCTGATATATTGTGCTACACCACATGCTCTCTGTCCCTCATCAGGATTTTCATGGCATGAGCCCATACTCCGAGTTCATGTGTGCTGCTGTCAGCCAATCGTATTTTCCACTTTGACTGCATATCTGTTGAGCTCACCAATAAGTAGGGCACCTTGCTACCTTAAGTTGCTGAAGCTTGGCTCCTGCCAGGTTATTGAACTGGCGCACAAACATCCAACCTTCAGCCTCTCTCACAGTCGCAAACTAGAGGTGAGGCACTGTACCTCCCCTGACCTGAGACCTACCGAGGTCAATGATGCTCATTAGAAATGGTGATTTCTGGTGGCAAATAGACTTTGAACATGCTCTGGAATTGCACATGGTTGCTTTAGACAATGTGGAGGAGAGCAACGGGATAGGAGCAAGGATGTACTGAAACTGAAATGTGCTTTTTATTAGCAATGGTGCCTGTTTGCCATGAGGGTACGATGTCCCTGTTAAAGAGGAGACATTTTAATATGTGGCAGGCAGGTGTTTGACATCATCATGTGCAGATAATCCTCATTCACATTAACCTGAAGGTAAATGCGCCCCAGGATCCCTAACTGAGAATACCGGATTTCAGTGTGGTTTGGAAGAATGGACCACAGACGGCTGAGTCATGTCTAAATAGATCAGAGCAGAACGTCATTGGTCGCCTTGTCCCAAGCGTGGCTTATCTGATTCACCATCGATATCACACAGAGTACATAGTTCTCTTGCTTGAGATGGATCTCTTTAAGGAGCTTTATTACATTGAAGTCACACAGCGAGCCCAGTGAGATCGACAGCTCCTGGTTTTTGTAGGGTGCCCTTGTGACTGATATGCTGCAGGTACACTTTGAAGAGTCAGCACCTTCTGGTTTCCGATGCAAGGATGCCATTCTCCAGTTAGTACCTCATTTCAGCAAGGGCAAATGCTGCGGAGGGTTCATCGTCCTTCAAAGGATCAGGACAACATTTATGCCATGGCCTCTTTCCCTGCCATGATGTGGAGTTGCCGGCGTTGGACTGGGGTGAGCACAGTAAGAAGTCTTACAACACCACGTTAAAGTCCAACATGTTTGTTTCAAACACTAGCTTTCGGAGCACTGCTCCTGAGGTTCACCTGAGGACGGAGCAGTGCTCCGAAAGCTATTGTTTGAAATAAACATGTTGGACTTCAAAGTGGTGTTGTAAGACTTCTTACTGTGCTCTTTCCCTGCAGCCATGATTTCCTCAAACCCATCACTCGTATCCCTTCTCATCGGAGCAGACATACGGCTTCGCTATCTCGTCATCTATCACAAGTCCTCCCCCCTTTGCAGCTCCAGGTTATGCAGCGTGTAGTAAGCCACAATGATCTGTGGGATCCTCTGGGGAATATACTGGAGTGCTCAGCCAGATCTGCCCGGGCATCAGAATTGAATCTTTGGAATGCCTGTGGTCTGCTGGCCAATGCTTGGCTAACGGCATGAACCTCGTTGGACATTCGCTCTGCAGGGGTCTGAGGCAGTCGCACGGGTGTCACCAGCCATAGCCTTTGCGGGTACCTTTTGTCACCGAGAACCCAGACCTGATCCTGTGTGGTCCCTTGAAGCGTGTGCGGACAATTCGCCGAAAGACAATTAGCCGACAGACAGTTGGCCGACAGACAATTGACAGACAGGACAATTCACAGACAGGACAATTGGCCGACAGACAGTTGGCCGACAGACAATTGACAGACAGGACAATTCACAGACAGGACAATTGGCCGACACTTATTAAAAATAAAAGAATAAAAGGGATAGGCGAAATAGAAATACAACAAATTATTTATTAAATGATATGAACAGCTTACTAAAAACTAACAAATGAAAAAAAAACCATACACAGAAACGTGAGGAAAATATTTTTTGATGCTGTTTATAGCTGCTTTCTCAAAGTCCACTGTAATAGACGTCACATTTAAATTCCTTCCTTCTGTAATGAATTTAAATATTAAATCATAATTCTCTTCACTTTTACTGTTTGTTACACAATAAAGTAGTGGCACTGTTTTACGTTCACAAATTAGTGCATGGATCGTGTATAGCTGCTTACCCAAAGGTGCAGAGTCAAAAGTCCCGTCACAAAACCACTCGGTTTTCTTGGATAAAATTTCCAAAATTTTTAAACGTACCAAATATAGAAACATCTTCATTTTCATAGAGTAAAAAATCATCACCTCTTGGAGTCTTATATAGTTCTTCCTCACTTATTACTGGTCTTTTTCGTCGCACCGTACGCTTGAGAGAGTCCCTTTTTGGTAATGCTCCGACAATGGTCAAGGGGATATCGGACGTTACATTATCAATGATAGAGCTGGGCAATTGTTCAGATTGTGCAGCAAGATGTTTTATTTCTTCTTTAACTTTTGAAGCTTGATTTTCAATAGGTGTTGGCGGATGCGAGTGTTCAGAAGACGTTCTGCTAATTACGTCATTTACAAATAGCCTAAGTAGTATAGTAAAACGACCCTAACAATAAATAGTTTAGTATAACAATTTTAGAAATAAGTAATTAAATATAACAATTGTTGAAGTACGTAATTTAGTATAACTATTTTAAGCGGGTTCCCTGTCGACTAATTGTCCTATCGGCCAATTGTCCTGTCTGTGAATTGTCCTGTCTGTGAATTGTCCTGTCTGTCAATTGTCTGTCGGCTAATTGTCTTTCGGCCAATTGTCTTTCGGCCAATTGTCCTACTACCCCCTTGAAGATATGCGGAATCCATGATCTGCTCAAAGATGTATGAGTCATTGATTTTTCTGAATATCTGGCGTAAATCTGCATGATCAGTTTCTTACAGTTGCAGATCATGTGAACGTTGAGCGAGCAGTTACCGTTCCAGTTTATGTATTGGAGAGCCTGCTGCCGGTGAGCTTTTACAGGCACGCATTGATGGCACCTTGTGCTTGTGGGAATCCGGTAATCTCAGCAAAGCCTTGGGCTCTGTCGCCCTGGTTTTACTGACCTATCAAAACTGAAGTAATTGTGGGCCTTGCCAAAAATGGCACCTATAACCTCATGAATGCATTTGGGCATGGACGTCCTGCAGAGATCTCCAGTGGAGCTCTGAAAGGCGCCACTGACACAGAGATTCAGAGTGACCATTAATTTCAGAGCCGATAGATTTCAAAGCCCACCCAGTCCCCATGGCACCAATTCCTGGAGAATGTGCCAAATGTCAGTCAGCGCATTCCTGGACATGCGGAGCCATTGGCAAAACTGGTTCTTGCTCATCTGCAGATAAGATGTAGACCCTGGGTTTTGGGAGCCACCGATGCATGATGTCTCTTGAGCCTCATCCCGTGTCTGGAGGAGGCCCTGCTAGCCCATGGACTTGAGGCTATTGGTCCGCTCTTTGATGATCCAGGTCCCACCGTCGCAATCTTCCTCATTTTCTCTCTTGCCTGTAGACAACAGTACAGGCAGCGATAAATCCAGGCTCCATCTTCCTGATAAGTCTCTTCCCTGCAGTACCAATGAGAATCATTCAAGTGTCAGTACTAGCTCTGAAGGGTCTCCTTCTCTCAATGACTCGTCAGTGAATGTAGGTTGAAGGACATTGTACCCATGTGGGAGAGCACTCACCCCTGAAATGATGGCCAGTGAGGGTGTGTTTAAAAGCCTGCCCCCTACCTACCCCACCACCACCCTCGCCACTATCCTGAACATGACCAACTGCTGTGAGATTGCTTTGGAGAGGGACCTGGATTCAGCACAGGCACTGGGAGCCTCGTTCAATGTATTCTAACATTATAGGTTTGGGAATAAGTATGAGGATAAATGTTTATTCAGGAGATGAGATTATTTGAGGGGGGGGGGCGAGACTTCTCTTCAATGAATCATCCAGCGCCAACTTTCTAACAGGCTTCTGGGACTCGTCCATCTAGATGCTCTGCAGTTTTATGACTCGTGGGAATTTCGATTCTGCGAATGAGGGGTTAAAAGAAAAAGATTGATTAGAGCCACTCTGAAGGATTATTCTCGCATGAATGGGCATCATTGCTTCACTTTCCTCATTCCTTGTGCTGTGATTGAAAGGTCCCTACTGTGCGTCAGTTATGCTTCTCATTTGGGAATTCAGTTCAGTTGGATTCCACTTCATCTACCACTGCCCCCTCCGCCCCCCCCCCCCCCCTCCACCCGAACCCCAGTGCACGCAGCTGCCCTCCAATCCATCCGCACAGCTCTTAGCATCTTAAACGTGTACTGTACCATCGCTGAAGGTTGGAGGATGGTGGTGCTGAACTATTACTGCCCCTCCCATTGTTCTGGAGCTTAGGTTTCCCACCCTTACAGATTTCTTCAATCCACCCGCTTTATTCCTTGATACCGTTATGTTTCTGGCGCATAATATCCGTCTGCTCGCCCTGAATATTTTGAAATGGATGTGCCCATGCCCCTTGTGGACCTCACTCATCCCCATTTTCAGACCACTTACACTGTTCTCATGTACTGTACCCCCTCACCCGACCAACCTCCCCAGTCATGTGCTTGAGTGCAGCTTTCCCCACTCATAACCAGCAGTACTGGACTAGCCCTGCAGCCCGTGAAAAGCCAGCCCCGCCTTATCGCTGGTCTAGTATGTATAGACCTTCCTGTCACAACTCTCTCAAAGCCTGTGAAGCTTGGTGTTGATTCCTCTGAGTGCTGCACGATGCAAGGTAGGTCAACTAATTTTGAAATTAGGAGCAAAGTGCAGGTCGCCAGGTGCACACCATTGGGAAACATGTTCTTCTAATTGCACGTTCATGTGCCCGGATGATCAACCGCGGTGGGTAAGGAGACATTACAAGGATATGCAAAAATGTTGAAATGATGTTCCAATGTGTCGTAGCAGGAAAAGCGGCCTGGCCATTGATTTCCGATGAGCACAATCACAACCTGGTTTTACTTCACCATAAAACCAATTTTTGGCCTTCTCGCGAGTTTCCACTCACACCAGTCCGAGCCTTGGGCTTGCTGCACCTTCCCGCAATAGATCTCAGTGGCAACATCTTCAATAATAATAACCGCTTATTGCCACAAGTAGGCCCCAATGAAGTTACTGTGAAAAGTCCCTAGTCACCACATTCCGGCGCCAGTTCAGGGAGGCCAGTATGGGAATTGAACCCGCGCTGCTGGCCTTGTTGTGCATTACAAGCCAGCTGTTTAGCCCATTGTGCTAAACCAGCCCACTGTGCTAAATTCAGCTTGAATTGCTACTGTTTAGTTATTTTCTAGAGGCCTTCACTAATACTTTCTTTAAGAGTGCAACTAATAATCTGCAATATGTAACATTAAAAAAATGCAAAATATGCTATTTTTAATGGTATCGTACCTCTGTGTATCAGGATGAGCAGCATCATTGCTAAATAAAATCAGCTGAAGACCAGTTTGTAATAATCCCACCTTCAGTGACTGCAGGAACAAATACAGAAGCCATGCATTAAAAACAACAAATGTATATGAATATATTTTACTCCAGTCACTGCGGCAAATGCAAACGCTTCATCCAACAACACTTGAAACGTGCTCAAAGCTTATTTGTGTAATACAAACTCACAGCTATTAAGGTAAATGTCTCAACCACTACAGGCTTTCCAACTAACTCAATTAGTTTTGTGTTTTTTTAAGCAACATTCTGACTATTTTAGCCCAATTTACACAGTAAATTTCTAATTTCTGATTACAGTATTTTGCACTAGTAAAACATGAAACCACGGAGCAAACCTTGTACTGGTCCAGGAATGTAAGAATAAGAAATCGGAGCAAAACTAGGTCATTCAGGCCCTCGAGCCTGCTCCAACCTTCAATATCATGGCTGAACTTCTACATCAACTCCAATTTCCTTCTCTATTTCCATAACCTTTGATTCCCCTAGTGCCCAGAAAACCTGAATATAATCAATGATTGAGCATCTAGAGTAGAAAATTTCAAAGATTCAGTCCTTCGAGTGAAGAAATTTCTCCACGCCTAGGCTCTAAATGATGGACTCTTTATTATAGCACAACTGCAGCACAAGAGACCATTCAGCCCACATCGACTTTCTACAAAAGCAACTCATCCAATTACCACTTCCCGCTCCACATACCCCAACAAAATTTTCCTTTTCAAGTTATTATCCAATTCTGATTGAACCTGCCACTCATTCAGGCAGTGCGTCCAACTTTCCATATCCTAACCACTCGCTGCGTAGGATAATGTTTTCCCTTTGTCATTTACCTTAACTCTGTGCCTCCTGGTTCTCCACCCTTCAGTTTATGGGTACAGTTTCTCCCCGTGTACTCTGCCTAAAGCCAACAACATCTGCACTGGCTCAGCCACTTTCATCGGAAGGACGATGGCCATTATCCAAAGACCATGGACGGTATTTTCCGTTCCCACTCACATTGGGCACGTCTGGCGAGAGAGCGGAAAATATTGCAACAACAGCCAAATTGTATTTTGTGTCAACGTAAACGTGAGATACAATTCCCCTCCCATGTCAATGCCACATTTCTCGATGTTGAACATTAGGAACTTCATTTGAATTCATTAACACATCATTATCAGGTCCCTATGCCTGAATCATCCCTCCATGTCAGAAAATCCATTCATGTCAGCGTGACGGCAGTGATACCCAAATGGTCTCCCAAGACATGCACTTGGCGAGCAGACCGGCCAGGGGAACTCAGGTAGGCGCTTCACTCAGGGCGGAGGGAGTAATTCCCAGGCAATGCCAGTGGCAGTCTTCAGAGGGGTGCGGGGGTTCCAGGGTAAACTCCTTTGTGTTGGAGCGGCCTTAGGAAAGGGTGCCCATGGGGCAGCACAGTGGCACAATGGTTAGCATTGCTGCTTCACGGTGCCGAGGTCCCAGATTCGATCCTGGCTCTGGGTCACTGTCCGTGTGGAGTTTGCACATTCTCCCCGTGTCTGTGTGGGTTTTGCCCCCACAACCCAAAGATGTGCAGGGTACGTGGATTGGTCACAATAAATTGCCCCTTAATTGGAAAAAGTGAATTGGATACTCAAAATTTATTAAAATAAAAAAAAAGAAAAGGGTGCCCGATCCTCGAGAGACTAAGCTGCTGGTAGGGCAGGCGAATCAGTGGCTGGCCCGCCAGCGATATGTTGTGGGACCCGCCCCTTGCGATTATTTCTTCCCCAAGTGTGGGACTATATGGCAGGGAAAGACGCCATTGCTGTCAGCGACTTCAACACCATCTTTCCCACCCGCTATAAGCCTTTGCCGATTTACGGAAAACTTTCACCCCTTACGTGCAGTGAATTGGCCACCAGGTCACAATCTCCTGGGCATCCATGCTTCCATGGCAAGGACACATGTAAGTAAGATTATGAAGATGGTATACATTGATACTGACACCTGGGAGACAATCGCTAACAGCTGTGATCTCTGGAGGCTGATCTCGGAAGAGGTGAGCAGAAACAAGAGGTGCAGCTGGCTGAGGAGCTAGAGCCACAGAAAATAGTAACCAGTGAATTATGCCCACTGTCTCCCTCTGCTGCAAAAGCAGCAGAGACTACCATGCCAGAATGGATGTCCTGAGCCACACCAGGCAATGCTCAACACGGAATTGACCACACTGGCATAAACCACTGTCCAGCTAGAGAGAAGGCTCTCTTGGCTATGTCCAGATCCCTTTAGGATTTCAAACACTTCTTTCAAATCACTTCAGGAACAGGTCCACTTCTCAAACCTACCAACGTAACTGAATTCCCTCAGCCCTGGAACCATTCTCGGAAATATTTTCTGCACCCTCTCCCATGCCATCACATCCTTCCTGAAGGGCGATGTCGAGAATTGGGCACAATACTCCAGTCGAGGCCAAACCATTGTTTTTATTTCAAAGAGCCAGCACAGGCATGATAAGCTGCACAGATTCGTGGTGTGCTCTAAGATGATATGCTATTTTCCATTATGTTTAATAAATTCTGATATAATGACATAAGAAAGTAATTAAGATTTTATAAAAGTTGTGCACATAGCATGCCCACCCTGTTTATCATACACTTAAATTAACTAAAAAAAACAATCTTCAGACTACATTTGTTGACGTCATCAATTCCAGTAGTTTATTGGAAGTGATAAGCTATATTTGTGGCATTATGCCTTCTTTACCAAACAAAATTCTTTCATAACTTTTAAACAACATAAAAGAGTAACTTGCAAAATAGCACTGCTTTTCCAGTTTTCTTTTCATAAACGAAATCACGACTAATGCAGCATCCCGATGAATATTCCAATTGAAGAAACTGGACAATTCGCCAGTATTTCACCAAAGCTACTAAGCAATTAGAGGCAAGCATCTATTAAAAGATTGTCCTCATTAATGGTATATAAACTCCAAGCTATTGATCTTCTACAATTGGGAAAGAATTGCTAACATCATGGATTTGATCAGTGTCTTCCACTTTTGACAGCTGACAATAAGCATATATTGCAACTTACATACTGAATCCAAAATAAAATGAACATTTCTTTGCTCAGATGTGGATATTAATGCTATCAGCATGGAAGTTGCGGGTTTTTGTAATTTGTAGTTCAGAGACATATCCATTGTAACTGCATACTTAGTGTGCCAGAGAGCTTATGCTCAACTTACGAGAGGTTATGCCAAAAATATATATATTAAGGGGTAATTTAGCGTGGCCAATCAACCTACCCTGCACATCATTTGGGTTTGTGAAGGTGAGATCCACGCAGACATGGGGAGAATGTGCAAACTCCACACGGATAGTGACCCGGGGCCGGGATCGAACCCGGGGACCTCGGCGTCGTGAGGAAGCCGTGCTAACCACTGTGCCACCGTGCTGCCCCAATAATATATATTTAACATGCATTATAAATATGTAATCAATTCTTGCATATTGCTGTTGTCCTACCTTTCATATTACAGAAATCATGATGTTTGTGAACAATATTCCAATACGGCTGACATGTTCATCCCAAATCTGCCCCACCATTTGCCCATTATGAGAGACTTATGTTCATTACTGTTGTACTCACATATTTACCTGTAAAGCACTTTTATTTGAATTTTTCCAAATTGCATTACAGCCAAAAATGGTAAATTATCCTCAGGCAAGTAGATCGTAATAAGCTGATCATCCAACTTGAAAGAAAAGTTCCAAATCTAGATATACCAGAAGCTAATCAAATAAAAATAAATCTCAAAGAAAAAGTACACTCCATACATACCCCAAAAATCACAGATGTTCCTGCTTACACTTTTAGAAAACCAGGCTTTTTTGTTCTTGTGCATTTAATTTGGAGGCTCGAACTTATCACTGAAACAAAGGAAAAAGAAAGCTTTCAATATTTTACAAAGCATAAAACTATAAGTGTTGCAAAATTATGCACAACGGTGAAAAGCTAAAATCTCTTCACTCCTCAATACAATTCACAAAACAGAGTGCAATGTACTGCGGATAACTGTCCACATTGGATCTCAAGGCTTTACTCTCTTATGTCACTTAAGTACATACTGGTAAACCCTCTGGGCCAGGCATAAATGAATCTTCATATTAATTTTGTATACAAATGAAGCCAATAAAACTAACAGGTCTTGATAAATTCTAATCTAGAATTTATCCATCGATCAGATTACTGAACTTCCTCAAAGGCTGCCGGTAATGACGGATAAACCATATATGACTGGAAAATATCTTACTTTACAATGGTCACCTTAACACAAAATCCATTTCAAACACACAAAATGAATGTGGTCAAATACACGCACTTTGCTCGGAACCCAAGCTCATGTCTATGGATTTCTCCTCAGAATCCCCAGATGATCATCACAAGAGTTTCCAAACTCCATTCACAAAAAACATGCTTTAAAATCTCCTCTCATAATAATGCTTTCCCTTAGCAGTTTGTAGTCTGAAATCCAGTCCAGATTTACAAAGTACTCTTTAAAAAAAATAAAGCTCCCACTGCACTTTTAACTGTGAATCCAGTCCACGATTTTGCATCAACCATTTTAGGATTTCTTTGTCTTGACTGCTGAGCAAACTCCTCAGTCGCTTTAAATTCTCGATTCACCGATTATTAAAATGGCATCAGACATTTGATTTACCTTTGAAGACTGCTGTCCCACTTTAAATCTGGTTTACTGCAATTGTCCCTTTAACTCAGAGCACTCTCTAGTTATCGGAACTGTAACATTTACTTTAGAAATTCTGCCTCTTTGAAGCTCCCACCCTGTCCAGTCATTCTTCTGGCAGAGATAAGAACATAAGAACTAGGAGCAGAGTAGGCCATCTGGCCCCTCGAGCCTGCTCCGCCATTCAATTAGATCATGGCTGATCTTTTGTGGACTCAAGCTCCACTTTCCGGCCCGAACACCATAACCCTTAATCCCTTTATTCTTCAAAAAACTATCTATCTTTACCTTAAAAATATGTAATGAGGAGCCTCAACTGCTCACTGGGCAAGGAATTCCATAGATTCACAACCCTTTGGGGTGAAGAAGTTCCTCCTAAACTCAGTCCTAAATCTACTTCCCCTTATTTTGAGGCTATGTCCCCTAGTTCTGCTGTCACCCGCCAGTGGAAACAACCTGCCCGCATCTATCCTATCTATTCCCTTCATAATTTTAAATGTTTCTATAAGATCCCCCCTCATCCTTCTAATTCCAACGAGTACAGTCCAGTCTACTCAACCTCTCCTCATAATCCAACCCCTTCAGCTCTGGGATTAACCTAGTGAATCTCCTCTGCACACCCTCCAGCGCCAGTACGTCCTTTCTCAAGTAAGGAGACCAAAACTGAACACAATACTCCAGTGTGGCCGCACTAACACCTTATACAATTGCAACATAACCTCCCTAGTGCAACATAACCTCCCTAGTGCAACATAACCTCCCTAGGTGAGAGATGTTCACTCCCCAATTGCCATCAAATTAGTTAAACTAGAACTTAAAAGCTTTACCTTAAAAGGCCCGAATCTATGCATCACCATATATTTCTACTGGACTTATACTTCATGCCTTAGCTGTCTCTTGCAGTACTGAGGGAATGCTGCACCTCTGATGGTGCCATCTTTGGTAAATCTTTTGTTGTTAAATCCAATCTATGCTGGTGTCTTAGATGGATGTAAATGATCCCATGGCATAATTTCAAAGAGGAAAGAACTTAACTCATGTCTTGTTCAATATGTATCCCTCAATCAATATGATAAACACAAATTATCTCTGGTCATTATCACATTGTTGCCTGTGGGATCTTGCTGTGTGCAAACTGGCTGCTGTGTTTCTTGTATTACAATAGTAAATACACTTCAAAAAAAGTACTTTATTGGTGGTAAAACAGGGCTTTTCAAAGTGCAGATCGCGAGCTGCAGGTGGGTTGCAGGAAGGTATCGGGTCACAGAGCGATAGGTCACGCTGTTCCCTCGGTGTCCTGATCGCAGAAGCTCCATGAGCTTCATGTCATAACCTCCATGAGGACCACGGGGAAACCATCATTGATCTCCCGGTGGGACTC
This sequence comes from Scyliorhinus canicula, assembly GCF_902713615.1. Lineage (NCBI taxonomy): Eukaryota > Metazoa > Chordata > Chondrichthyes > Carcharhiniformes > Scyliorhinidae > Scyliorhinus > Scyliorhinus canicula. The sequence goes on along the minus strand of NC_052169.1, from coordinate 7,871,311 downwards.
GTGGAGTACGAGCTTCCCAAGTATGGGGTGGAGGCCAACCACCTGAACTTACATAAAAAACTGGCCCAAAATATGATCTTGTGTGGTAATCCCAGCGAGGATTGTACTTTCGCAGTGCTTTGCAGGCCTATGTAAATAGTGTAAATAACTATATGCTCATTTACCACCAGCCTCCTGAGTCATTAAAGCACCCAACAGCCGCTACCTGTTTTTATATCAAGAATGGCAGTCACTGCTGCCTTTTAAATGCAAATAATTGAGGTTGTGTGCAGTTCTCCGGCCAGAAGCGGCAGCAGAGAACAGGTCACCTGCCCTGCACGCAGACGACTTCAAGCACCCTCTAGGTATATGCTTTTTGCACCAAGTCACGGAGCAGTGTTGCTTCCATTTTCCCAGCTGCTGGCAAGTAAGGCAAATTAACTATGAAGATGAATGGTTTTCTTAAAATTAGAGAGGGCCAGAGGACTCATATAGATAGTATACCTATCTGACAGGATCTCACAACATAATCTGTTGGAGAGAGCTGCGCAGGAGAGTTCAGGGTGGGTCAGAGCAGTGCTGGCTCTGTAGAACTCCAGGGCCTCTGGTTAACAGCCTATAGAGAAGATTAAATCGAGAACAAAGCAATATAAAGATGATTTCTTGAGGTATGGTTTTGTGAATTGTGCAACATGTGTTATGTGCAGGGATGTTCTGGCAAATGAACTGTTTCAGATTTGAAAAGAGAAGTGGTGGGTGAAAATGTCCTTTTGAGGTAGAGACCCCAGAATCAGTTATTAACTTAGAGCTGACTCCAAATTAAAAGACTCTGGCGCTGTAAGTGACCTTCGATACATTAAAAACACGCCAAAAGCCCGTAAGGCTGTCAGCATTCTGGTGTAACATCCCGCAGTGCTTAGAAAAACACTCATTTTGTTGCTATTGCCCTTCAAGACGGCCTACATGTGCGAGGTTGGATTTCCTGTTTTCACAAAGGTGAAGACGGCACGAAGGAACTGGCTGAAGTCTGCACCTGATATACGCATTGTCCTCTCCTCCCATGAACCCGATTCAGGTGAGATCGTGAGGAGCAAGAAGGCTGCTTTCACATTTGTTTTTATTCATTCATGGGACGTGGGCATTGCTGGCTGTGCCATCATTATTGCCCATCCCTAATTGCCCTTGAGGGCAGTTAAGTCAACCACATTGCTGTGGGTCTGCGGTCACATATAGGCCAGACCGGGTAAGGACGGCAGATTTCCTTCCCTAAAGGACATTAGCAAAGCAGATGGGTTTTAATGAAAATCGACAATTTCATGGTCATCAACCAGGTTTTTTTTATTGAATCCAAATTTCACCATCTGCAGGGGCGGGATTTGAACCTGGGACCCCAAAGCAGTACTGTGGATGCCTGGATTATTAGTCTAGTGGCAGTACCACGACGCCAATAGCTCCCCAAAAGTTAAGCGAAGGTTGCATATTCCGCGACGGTCAGCCGGTTGGCAAAAGTGGGTCCCGGTAAAAGGCAATTGGCAGAAACGATGCTGTAACCACCGTGGGGATATGCTGCAGTTGTGAAAGGTGCAGTAGAAATGTATGTGCTCCCTCCCCGCCCTTTCAGACACCTTGAGACCCTCATCTATATTTTTTTCAAGGAATTGAACGATTTGCATAAGAAAATGAAAGACCAATGCCCTTGGGAAGAAAGCAAAAGTATGGATGGAAATAAATTAAGGATTGCAATAATGTGGCTAACCATTAAATAAATAACAGGAGCAGCAACCTCTTCCCTCTCCCCCTCCCACAAAAAAAAACTGCTAATTGCAGGTGGAACATTTTTTTTAAAAGATGCTGTAAACATTCAGCAGATGGATGATTAGAGACAGGCCGCGCCAGAGCTTGTCCACTCAACACTCGGGAAGGCTCGCCTTGAATTGCGCAGCCCCTTGATTTTGCTTCTGAACCGTCCCTTTGCACGTTGGCAATGCTTTTCTTCCCCGCCGTCGCCGCCTTAAACCAACCCGGATTTTGCGACTCGGAAGCGATGGACGCCTTCGGCGACCGGCGCTGCTGCTGCTGCTGCTGCAGGGCTGCAGCAACAAAATGGCGGACGGCGAGCTTTCTCCTTCCCGCCTTTTCCTCCGGGCCGGAGCCCCAGGCTCCGCCTCCCCCACCCAACTCCCCAGAGCCACGTGACCCCCACACGTCACATACAGCAACAGTTGGTCCGGAAAGCCCGCGCACGCGCGAATTGAGGCCCGCCCATTTCCCTCCTCACCCCCCCCCCCCCCCCCCCCCCCTCCCTTGACCATTGTCAATATTTATTACCCAGTCTCCCTTACATTTGGACATGGGCAAAATTATCCCTGACCACCCCCTTTCCAACGCCTCTCCCCCCCCCCCCCTCTTCCAACTCGCCCACTCGACAAACACATACATAGACAACAGAGAGGGAAATGGTCCTGGAGAGGGAAGAAAATAGTGATAAAACAAAAGGATAAAGGTTCCCTGATTCAGTAGGATGGTTTCCAGTTAAAGTCTTTCAGGAGTTCAAGCTTTCACTTTGATAGAACATGAAAATGAAAAATGAAATGAAAATCGCTTATTGTCAAAAGTGGGCTTCAATGAAGTTACTGTGAAAAGCCCCTAGTCGCCACATTCCGGCGCCTGTTCGGGGAGGCTGGTACGGGAACATAGAACATACAGTGCAGAAGGGGCTGGTTTAGCACAGGGCTGAATTGCTGGCTTTGAAAGCAGACGAAGGCAGGCCAGCAGCAGGGTTCAAATCCTGCACCAGCCTCCCAGAACAGGTGCCGGAACGTGGTGACTAGGGGCTTTTCACAGTAACTTCATTTGAAGCCTACTTGTGACAATAAGCAATTTTCATTTCATTTCATTTCATTCGGCTCATTGAATCTGCACCGACCCACTTGAGCCCTCACTTCCACCCGTAACCCAATAACCTCTCCTAAACTTTTTTGTCACTGAGGGCAATTTATCATGGCCAATCCACCTAACCTGCACGTCTTTGGACTGTGGGAGGAAACCAGAGCACCCGGAAGAAACCCACGCAGACACGGGGAGAAGGTGCAGACTCCACACAGACAGTGACCCAGCGGGGAATCGAAGCTGGGACCCTGGCGCTGTGAAGCCACAGTGCTAACCATAGATCATAGAATTTACCGTGCAGAAGGAGGCCATTTGGCCCATCGAGTCAACACCGGCTCTTGGAAAGAGCACCCGGCCCAAGGTCAACACCTCCACCCTATCCCCATAACCCAGTAACCCCACCCAACACTAAGGGCAATTTTGGACACTAAGGGTAATTTATCATGGCCAATCCACCTAACCTGCACATCTTTGGACTGTGGGAGGAATCCGGAGCACACGGAGGAAACCCACGCACACACGGGGAGGATGTGCAGACTCCGCACAGACAGTGCCCCAAGCCAGGATCGAACCTGGGACCCTGGAGCTGTGAAGCAATTGTGCTATCCACAATGCTACCGTGTTGCAGTTGTGCTACCGTGCTTCTTCCTTCTATGCTTGGGCAGGTTTTCTCTGGCAAGGTTGTCGACTTTCTTTGTAGATTCAAGATCATTGAGTGTATAGTGAAGATGCGCCAGGCACCTTTGGCGCAAGAAATCAGTTCTTTACTTCAGCAGCGAGAGAGAGAGAGAGAGAATTGCCTCTAATTTCAAGGTCTAATCACTTCTGCTCAGCTCTCTCAAAAGCATCACGGAGGAACCAATCACTGACTGTTGTCAGGCAGAACACTGTCCCTGGCCAACCCACAGGTTGACAGCCAGTCAATCGAACCGACTTCCTCCAAAGCTTGTTCTTAAGATTCGCTCTGAGCTGACGAGTCTGATTTCTCCTCTCCAAAACCTGGAACACGCTGTCCTGACAAGCAGGTTGCTTCAGCCTGGGTCCATTGCTTAAAGGCACATTCTCATTTGGGGTCCAGGAACCAAAAATAATAAAATATGGGATATTGGGAACAAAGGGAAATCAAAAGGAAGGACTCTAACAAGAAGCAATTCAGAGAGGTCAGTGAGATAGCCAAAAATGTGATTAAGTGTTTTACAAGAAAGTTTTTGAAATTGGTTACAAGGATGAGGTGTTTAGGAAAGGAATACTAGTCAAATACCTCCGCTGTTGGAATAGCAGGGCAGCGTGAGAAAGTGAAACAATCCAGCTGTGGTGGAAATTATATAGTTGTTGAAGCCTCCTGTATTATTGAGTAAATGTTTACTTGTATAAATTTAAGATTTGAATCAGGATGCTCGAAGTATTCAGCACAGATAGGTGAACGGTGGGAGGGTCAATATCAAACACCCCATAAATTTGATCATTTGTCCCTGAGTTGGTGGAGTACACCTCGTTTTTGTCTGGTTCAGTAGTTTTAAGATAGATCCTTGACCAAGGATGATTTATTTATCAATATTTGGGGCCTCACGGTAGCATGGTGGTTAGCATCAATGCTTCACAGCTCCAGGGTCCCAGGTTCGATTCCCGGCTGGGTCACTGTCTGTGTGGAGTCTGCACATCCTCCCCGTGTGTGCGTGGGTTTCCTCCGGGTGCTCCGGTTTCCTCCCACAGTCCAAAGATGTGCGGGTTAGGTGGACTGGCCATGCTAAATTGCCCGTAGTGTAAGGTTAATTGGGGGATTGTTGGGTTACGGGTATACGAGTTACATGGGTTTAAGTAGGGTGATCATTGCTCAGCACAACATCGAGGGCCGAAGGGCCTGTACTGTTCTATGTTCTAAATGGACACAAAGTAAATAGCGAAATTTTACGGGTAAAATATTCACACTAATTTCCTCATTGATCCTTTTACTCCCTTTGTCAACTCTGAAAGTGGTGACCAGTTCTTGCCTCATTTCATTGGTTGTCCTTGTGAAGGGAAGGAAGAGGGGACTTTGAATGGGAACAGCAGTGGGTTGCAGACAAGATTTCTGGGGGAGCTGCAGTGAGGCTGTTTATTATTGCAGACAAGAAGTTTATTATCCTCCTGACAAAAATTTGGACACTTGTATCGTGAAGGCAGAGGGCCTTCAAACATTGATGTTGAATGATTGCAGAGTGCAACAAGCAAACTAAATATAAATCTCCTTCTTGAGTAACTTCTGTCAATGTCAGTGTTGTTACAGAAAGATTGGTGCTGAGCTTGATTTAGATGCCAGATTGTTTAACTGAAGTAACTTTCACAATTTGTAATTGTTGCATTTTAGTGTCATGTAACTTTACACTCAATGCACCTGAGATACTCAGACTTTGCACTTTCCCATTCATGTGTTCCTCTTGCTATTCCAGAAGTTGCTTTAGGGTTACTTCATCCCAACATAGCTCTTTATTTTGGAAATCACCCGTATCTGGAATGCTTTTCTGTTATGTTTCATTGGCACTGTTGAAGTTAGCCACTCATTTTACCATCTCTGATTGAGCTGTAAGTGTCACGACACCCTGGGCCACTGTCTGTGTGGAGTCTGCACATTCTCCCTGTGTCTGCATAGGTTTCCTCTGGTGCTCCGGTTTCAAAAGAACAAATAACAAAGAAAGGTACAGCACAGGAACAGGCCCTTCGGCCCTCCAAGCCCGTGTCGACCATGCTGCCCGTCTAAACTAAAATCTTCTATAATTCCTGGATCCGTATCCTTCTATTCCCATCCTATTCATATATTTGTTAAGATGCCCCTCAAATGTCACTATCGTCCCTGCTTCCACCACCTCCTCCAGCAGCGAGTTCCAGGTACCCACTACCCTCTGTGTAAGAAAACTTGCCTCGTACATCTCCTCTAAACATTGCCCCTCGCACCTTAAACCTATGCCCCCTAGTAATTGACCACTCTACCCTGGGGAAAGGCCTCTGACTATCCACTCTGTCTATGCCCCTCATAATTTTGTCGACCTCTTTCAGGTCGACCCTCAACCTCCGTCGTTCCAGTGAGAACAAACCGAGTTTATTCAACCGCCCCTCATAGCTAATGCCCTCCATACCAGACGACATCCTGGTAAATCTCTTCTGCACCCTCTCTGAAGCCTCCACATCCTTCTGGTAGTGTGCAAGATGCACGGCAGCAACTCACCATGGCTCCTACAACAGCACTGTCCAAACCATTGGCCTCTGCCACCTAGAAGGACAAGGGCAGCAGATGCATGGGGAACACCAGCACTTCCATGTTCTCTCCTAAGCCACACACCATCCTGATTTGGAAATATATCGCCGTTCCTTCACTGTCGCTGGGTTAGAATCCCGGAACTCCCTCCCTAACAGCACGGTGGATATTCCTACACCATGTGGACTGCAGCGGTTCAAGAAGGGGGCTCACCACCACCTTCTCAAGGGCAATTAGGGATGGGTAGCAAATGCTGACTTAGCCACAGAGAGCTTGTGTATATTTAAAGCTGGGATAGATAGAATGTTGATCAGTGAGACAATCAAGGGTTAGAGGGAAAGGACAGGAAAGTGGACGTGAGGAACGTCAGATCTGCCGTGAACTTATTGAATGGCAGAGCAGGGCTAGAGGGGCCGAACGACCTACACCTGTTCATATTTCTTATGGTGTTAGCCAGCAAGGCTCAAATTCTGTGAAGGAATAAAAAAAAAGTTGCAAATAATGTTTTTTGCTTTTACGGTGTGGGACTTCATCAAAAGTTCTTGAACTCCAAAAGTTGGATGATCAGAGGTTGTGCAAATGAAAAATGAAATGAAATGCAAATCGCTTATTGTCACAAGTAGGCTTGAATGAAGTTACTGTGAAAAGCCCCTAGTCGCCACATTGCGGTGCCTGTCCGGGGAGGCTGATACGGGAATCAAACCGTGCTGCTGGCCTGCCTGGTCTGCTTTCAAAGCCAGTGATTTAGCCCACTGAGCTAAACCAGTCCCTCTCTTTAATGAGCCTCTCTTCATCATATACTGTAAGCCATTTCAGTGAGGTTCAGCATGGGAATGACTTATTTTGGGAGTGATTTAAAGTGAAAGAATCTGGAGAGCTGTTTGTGTGGAAGGTGGGGAGGGGGGGGGGGGGGGGTGCTTAATTAAACGCTGCATGGTTAAATGCTTTGGCCAGAGAATGCAAAACGATTGTTGCTCAGCCTTCATAATAAACTTGTGAGTGCAAAGCGTTTGCAATGTGAACGAGAGCCTTGCAACCTATCACCCAGTGAGATGATGTCTCCCCCCCATCTCACCCACAACACAGGGAAGATGCACACATTGGCTGGCGCGGTAGTGGAGCGAGATTAAAGCAGGGGCGGAGATATAAAAAGGGCAGGGAGGTGAACATTTGGGAGTCGGGCAAGGAGGGAGCAGTCACTTGGAGACATCCCCCCCCCCCCCCCCCCCCCCTCCATACCTCTGCAATCCAGTATCAGAATGATCAGGCTCAGCATCTGCAGGCAGAGGATCTCCCTGAGGGGCTGCAGCCCTTCCCAAATTCGCAGGAGTCACCCGGGGGCCAGGGAGCCGGACAAGCCCCCGGACCCCACTCTGCAACCCTACGACACTCTGCCGGGAGATTGGAGGAACAACTGGATCAGCGTGTACACCTTCTGGAAGAATGGTGGGGTCAGGAACATGCACAGGCACATGCTGAGGAGCTTCAATAAGTATGGAGCGATCTACAGGTAAGGGGCTTTGCAATGACACACCTGGACATTCAATCGGACAGGTACAGGGGGGGGCTTGAGTTGCTTTCTGTAATGTCAGAATTCAGCACCAGCCTGTTCCAGCACTAAATCCACACTGGATTTTAAAATCTGACAATTTTCAGCAGTGCTTGCTTTGCTTCAGGACCCTTTAATTTCTGCAGTGCCCCAACCTCTTTCTCACCCTCCCTTCCAACTAAAGCAAAACATTTTTTAACATTAGTAAAACAATGCAAAATTATGCATAAAGTTATACTAGGGGTGGCACAGTGGTTAGCACTGCTGCCTCACAGTTTCAGGGTGCAGGGCTCAATTCCAGCCTCGGCTGACTGTGCGGAGTCTGCACGTTCTCCCCGTGTCTGCCTGGGTTTCCTCCGGGTGCTCCGGTTTCCTACCACAGTTTAAAGATTTGCAGGTTAGGTGGATTGGCCGTGCTAAATTGCCCCTCAGTGTCCAAAAGGCTAGGTGGGGCTACTGGGTTACGGGGATAGGGTGGAGGTGTGGGATTAAGTGGGGTGCTCTTTCCAAGGGCCGGTGCAGACTCGATGGGCCAAATGGCCTCCTTTTGCACTGTAAATTCTATGATTGTATACCTCATATTTGCACTGTACGAATGGGGGTCGAGATTCTCCCATCGGGAGACAAAGGGCACGATTCTCCACTCCCCAAGCCGGGTGGGAGAATCGCGGGAGAGCCGGGCGACCCACGACATGCCCCCCTGGCACCCCCCGCGATTCTCCCACCCTCCCTGCTCGGATGAATCGCCGCTCGCCGTTTTTCACGGCGACCAGCGATTCTCCGGCCCGGATGGGCCGAGCGGCCTGATGTTCCCGACCAGTTCACGATGGCGGCAACCACACCTGGTCGCTGCCGTCGTGAACATGGCGCCAAATGCTCGTTTGTGGCTTGTGGGGGGCGGAAAGGGGAGTGAGCACCACGGCCGTACTCGGGAGGGGACTGGCCCGCGATCGGTACCCACCGATCGTCGGGCTTACGTCTCGAAGGGACGCACTCTTTCCCCTCCGCCACCCCGCAAGATCAAGCCGCCACGTCTTGCGGGGCAGCGGAGGGGAAGACGGCAACCGTGCATGCGCGGGTTGGAGCCGTCAGCCGTCGTGACATCAGCCGCAAGCGTCAAGACCAGGCGGCCGAGAGTTACGGAGCGCCGCTCCTAGCCCCCCGGGTGGGGGTGAATAAGGTGCGAGGAGCGGCCTCCGAGGCCGTCGTGAAACTCGGCCGAGTTCACAACGGCCTTCCCGATTCCGCGCGGGAGCGGAGAATTCTGCCCTAAGTGCCGACACCGGAGTGAAAACTGGAGTGTTTCACTCCGGCGTCGGAGGCCGCTCCTCGCCCCCTATTCTACCACCCTCGGGGGGCTAGGAGCGGCGCCGCGTCATTTACGTGCGCCGGGTCTTAGCGCTGCGTAAAAGCGGCACCACGGTTGCCATCCTCCCCACGGGCGCCCCACAAGAAATGTCGGAGTGATCATGCGGGGCGGCGGAGGAAAGGAGTGCCTCCTTCAGAGAGGCCGGCCCGCCGATCGGTGGGCACCGATCACGGGCCAGACCCCTTTCGAGCGCCCCCCCGGTGCTGGATCCCCCCCCCCCCCCACAGGCCACCCCCCCCCCCCCCCCAGCGTTCCCGCGCTGTTCACGCCGGCAGCGACCAGGTGTGCCCGTTACAAACGGCGAGCGGCGATTCTCCGGGCGGCCAGCCGGAAATCTCGCCGCGCCGGTTTGGGGGGGGGGGGGGGGGGGGGAGAATCGCGTGCGGGTGTCGGGGTGGCGTGGCGGGACTCACCCGGCCCCCCCTGTGATTCTCCCACCCGGCGTGGGGGCGGGGGGGGGGGGGAATTGCGCCCGGGGATTTACAACGTTAATACATAATTATTTCAGTTTCGCTTTTTTTGCACAAAAGTTTTTTCCAAAAATATCTTCTGCCTTTGGTGCAATTTTCCAATGATCTGAAAATTGCTGGGAGTGGTGAGTGTATGCAGTGTACGCAGAAACCTTGGGTTCCAGGCAACAGGGCGGCGTACACTGGGATTGAGGATAAAAATAATCTCGCAGATATTTCATTATTTGTCAGTGTCGATATTTTGTTTATCGACTGATCTTAACCAACTGTATTTCCACACAGCTTGGGAACTAGCTATGTTTGTACAGGGTCAACTGTTAACGCACTTAATGGCTAGACAGCGCTCCCTCTGCAAAATGTTTCTTGAAGCCATTGACCTACCAATGAAGCCATTGACCTACCGGCCAAACAGGTTGAGCGTGTCACCTTGCATAATCCCTCCAAACACGCCAATGACTGGCGGTAAGAGCGGGAGAGGCTCCTGATCAGCCACACGTGATGTGGAATGGCACCCCTCCAGCTATAAGCCCTCTACCGACAGACTAGAACATAGAACGATACAGCGCAGTACAGGCCCTTCGGCCCTCGATGTTGCACCGACATGGAAAAAATCTAAAGGCCATCTAACCTACACTATGCCCTTATCATCCATATGCTTATCCAATAAATTTTTAAATGCCCTCAATGTTGGCGTGTTCACTACTGTTGCAGGTAGGGCATTCCACGGCCTCACCACTCTTCGCGTAAAAAACCCACCTCTGACCTCTGTCCTATATCTATTACCCCTCAATTTAAGGCTATGTCCCCTCGTGCTAGCCACCTCCATCCGCGGGAGAAGGCTCTCGCTGTCCACCCTATCTAACCCTCTGATCATTTTGTATGCCTCTATTAAGTCACCTCTTAACCTTCTTCTCTCTAACGAAAACAACCTCAAGTCCATCAGCCTTTCCTCATAAGATTTTCCCTCCATACCATGCAACATCCTGGTAAATCTCCTCTGCACCCGTTCCAAAGCTTCCACGTCCTTCCTATAATGAGGCGACCAGAACTGTACGCAATACTCCAAATGCGGCCGTACAAGAGTTTTGTACAACTGCAACATGACCTCATGGCTCCGGAACTCAATCCCTCTACCAATAAAGGCCAACACACCATAGGCCTTCTTCACAACCCTATCAACCTGGGTGGCAACTTTCAGGGATCTATGTACATGGACACCGAGATCCCTCTGCTCATCCACACTACCAAGAATTTTACCATTAGCCAAATATTCCGCATTTCTGTTATTCTTTCCAAAGTGAATCACCTCACACTTCTCCACATTAAACTCCATTTGCCACCTCTCAGCCCAGTCACTATGACTAGTGACCTGTTCCGGGAATTCCTAACTATGGAAACAGAAGAACGCTGCCTTAGTGCACTATTCGGTGCAGGAATAGAATTGGAATAATGATTGAACCTGCAGATTTGTTCCTCTACATCAGTGCATCTCAAACTATCTGATGTGGGGGACCGGCAGTTTTTTTTTTCAATGTGCCAGGGACCGGTAAGCGAAACAAGCCAATCCAGGATTACTGTCTCTTTCTTTTCTGGAAACACTCCAAGTACTGGCAGACGATGGCTCGAGTACCGGCACCGGTACGCGTACCACACTTTGGGAAGCACTGCTCTACATCATTTCCACGAGTTGGTGGTCTATAAACGACACCTTTTTATTCCTTCGCCCTATTCAAATTGATTCTGTTCTTGAACCCTCTGAGGCTTTCTCTTTCTCCAACACTTCAATGCTCTCCTTAATCAACACCGCCCCCTCCTCCTTTTCTTCCTGACCTATGTTTTCAAAACACCTTGTACCCAGGAATAGTTAACACCCAGTTGCCCTTCCTTGAGCCAACTTTCTATTATCACCATAACATCGTGGGCGCGATTCTCCCAAAGGGAGACAAAGTGCCGGTGCCGGAGTGAAAACCAGAGTGTTTACATCTGGCATCGGAGGCCGCTCCTCGCCCCCTATTCTCCCACCCCCAGGGGGCAAGGAGCCGCGGCGCGTCAATCTCGCGCGCCAGGCCTTGACGCTTGCGTCAAAGCGGCGCCGCCTGAATGACGCGGCCGGTGGCGCCTAAATGATGTCACCCGCGCATGCCCGTTTGCTGTCTTCCCCTCCACTGCCCCGCAAGACATGGAGGATTGATCTTGCGGGGCGGCGGAGGGAAAAGAGTGCGTCTTTCAGAGACGCCGGCCCGACGATCGGTGGGCACCGATTGCGGGCCAGACCCCTCCTGAGCACCCCCCTGGTGCTCGATTCTCCCTCCGCCCCCCACAGGCCCCACACGCAGCAGTCACGCGCTGTTCACGCCGGCAGCGACCAGGTGTGGTTGGCGCTGGCGTGAACCAGTCATATTAGGCAGGCCGCTCGGCCCATCCGGGCCGGAGAATCGCCGCTCGACCGGAGCGGTGATTCTCTGAGCGGCCTGTCGCAAAAGGCGACACGCCGTTTTGGGGGGGGATGGGAGAATCGCGTGCGGGTGCCAGGGCGGCGTGGCGTGATTCGCCCGGCACTCCCGCGATTCTCCCACCCGGCGTGGGGGTCGGAGAATCGCACCCCATATTTCCACAATACAATCTGTGCGTATAACTCACCAATCTTATTTACTATTCACATATCTTCATTAGAACCTTGATTTATACTTCACAATTTTCCCCCTTATTCCGATACCGCCAGGTAATTTACTATTTTCTGAGCTGTCCCTCAGGTTGCCACCTCCCCGGCAAGCTACCTTAAACCCTCCCAACCGCACAGGCAACTCTCCCTGCGAGGATAGTGGTCCTGATCCTGTTAAGGTGTAACCTGCCCAGCTTGTGCAGTTCCCATCTGCCCCAGAACCAGTCCTTTTGCCTCAGATATCTAATGCCCTCCATCGAAAACCAATTACCCAGCCTCAGTCAATCCTCTTATTCCTGTGCTCGCTACGATATGGCACTGGGAGTAATCTTGAGATCGCTGCTTTTGATGTTCTGCTTTATAATTTTCTCCCTATCTCCCTACTATCTCTATCATGACCTCAGTCCTCTTCCTGCTTATGTTATTGGTACCCATACAGACCACAAGCTCTGGCTGTTCACCCTCCCCCAGCTAGCACCCTGGCACCAGCGAGGCAACACATCATCCGGGGGTCATGTTTACCTTTACAGCAACTGGTTATGGAATCCCCAATCACTATTGATCTTCTCCTCTTCTTTGTCCCCCTCCTGTGCAGTTGTGCCACCCACGGTGTCACAGACCTGACCCTGGCAACACTCTGAAAAAGCCATCACCCTCACCTGCGTCCAAAATGAAAGACCAATTAGCAAGCAGGAGACTCCTGCTCGACCTGCCTACATATCTTAGGCTGTCTGGTGGTCACCAATTCCCTCACTACTTGCAAGCTCTCAATCTGCGGTGTAACCACCTCCCTAAACGTGCCATCCACGTGGTTCTCTGCCTCGCAGATGCACCACAGTGACTCCAGTCGCCACTCATAGATCATAGAATTTACAGTGCAGAAGGAGGCCATTCGGTGCATCGAGTCTGCACTGGCCCTTGGAAAGAGCACCCTACCTAAGCCCACAGCTCTACCCTATCCCGTAACCCAGTCACCCCACCTCACCTTTTTGGACACTAAGGGGCAATTTAGCATGGCCAATCCACCTAACCTGCACAAGTTTGGACTGTGGGAGGAAACCGGAGCACCTGGAGGAAACCCACGCAGACACGGGGAGAACGTACAGACTCTGCACAGACAGTGACCCAAGCCGGGAATCGAACCTGGGACGCTGGAGCTGTGAATCAACTGTGCTAACCACTGTGCTACCGTGCAAGCCTTAGAACTCAAGTTCCAAAACCTGGACCTCAAGCTTCTACAACTGGTAACACTTACTGTAGATGTGTTCGTCTCGGACACATGTTGAGCCCATGACTTCCCACGAACCGTAGGATGCACAATCCACTCAGCCGATCTTAACTGCCACACCATAACTTAAAAAACTGTTTATTATGTTAGAACAAGTAGAATAACTTGCCAGTTACTCATGAATCAGCTTCTCCCCTGTAGCAAAGAAAGGGCCAGCTACTGGAGACTGAGGAAAGGTTGAAAATGAAAGGATCACCTCCTTTCCTCTTTACTGACCTCCATCAGTCACCAAACTCCAACTTTAACACTCTAATGCAGCCCAAAACAGCACTGCAGTGCAGACAGAAACACTCTGAAATGGCCTGTTTCCTGATTCAAGCTTCTGAAAACCAGTTGCACATAAGTATAAGGCCACTGGTCACCTTGACAGTCACAGAGCCATCCCTTACTGGGAACTTGTCTGTTTAATGAGATAACATCTTTGTGATTTCGTCACTGCGCCCTGAGAGGCAAGCAAAGTAGTTCCTCAGCCACACGTGGTTCTACGCACTTCAATCTGTCTCCATAGATAATTGGATAATATGGGACTGTATCCAGGATTCCCTGTGTGCAAATGCATCTCATACACATGCCTCTCCTTCCTTCTCCATTATCCACAAATATCCCCAATGGGATGCACATCTGAGGAATTGCGGCTGAAGTTGCAGTGAGCAACAAGTCATGAATGGAAAACAGCCATAATTTGATGCCAAAATTGTAGAAAGTGCTATACAGGGCTGGTTTAGCTCGGTGGGCTAGACAGCTGGTTTGTGATGCAGAACAAGGCCAGCAGCGCGGGTTCAATTCCCGTACCGGCTGAGAATTCCGAATTCTCCCTCTGTGTACCCGAACAGGTGCCGGAATGTGGCGACTAGGGGCTTTTCACAGCAACTTCATTGCAGTGTTAATGTAAGCCCACTTGTGACAGTAAAGATTATTTCTAAAAAATTTTACCTACAGTAAAAGGAACAAGAATTTCTGCGGGAAATGTTACAAACAAAAATGTTACACAGCAAAGGAAGTTGTACAATTAATAATACACTGCCCTTACGATTGCAATTTGAAAAGTGTTCAAACGTGCTTTCCTTGCATTCCAGGTTCGAATAGGCACAGAATCTATCTCCAGTGACAATCTCAGGGATTATGTGTAGGTGCGGTTCCAAAAGCCAAATATAATTGGATGACTTACTTTAAACACTAATTTCCAAACAACAGCAGAAAATGGTGGATATGCGCAGCAGTAGCAAAATTTTAAAAAGGCAAATTAGCGCTTGAGGTAGAGCAACTTCACCTGCAAAAGGATTCGTACCCAGACTGCCTAAATTCCTCACTTGAAATGCTAACTTGCAGACTTTACATTTTCGCAATTTTCTCTTTTTATTCCATTTCCGATGCTGTGCGTGCCTGCATACCGTTGTGATGTAACGGTGCTCATCACAGCAAGGGTTAACATGTGACGTATAAGATTCTCGGGGCTTGACAGGGGAGATGCTGAGAACAGCACCACTCACTGTATGATGCATAGAGTCACATGGTATTAGACACAGAGAGACCATTCTCGAAGCAGCTGGTGCCAGTTGATGGCAGCTGGTGGCAATTGACAGTGCCACCCTGCATGCCAGTAACCTGGGATCTGCAAATAGTTCAAGACCAACAATAAACTGTTCATGTCTGAACACAGAAGTCTCAAGATCTCGGGCGGGATTCTCCCAATGGGAGACTAAGGGCGGAATTCCCCGCTTCCCACGCCGGGCGCGAGAGGGCCGGGCGACTCATGACATGCCACCCTGGCACCCCCCGCGATTCTCCCACCTCCCGCTCGAGGTATCGCCGCTCGCCGTTTTTCCCGGCGACCGGCGATTCTCCAGCCCGGTTGGGCCGATCGGCCTGACGTTCCCGGCCTGTTCACGCCGGCGGCAACCACACCTGGTCGCTGCCGTCGTGAACATGGCGCCAAAGTTTTGTTTGTGGCTTGTGGAGGGCTGAGAGGGGAGTGAGCACCACGGCCGTGCTCGGGAGGGGACTGGCCCGTGATCGGTGCCCACCGATCGTCGGGCCGGCGTCTCCAAGAGACGCACTCTTTCCCCTCCGCCGCCCCGCAAGATCAAGCCGCCACGTCTTGCGGGCAGCAGAGGTAAAGACGGCAACCACGCATGCGCGGGTTGGAGCCGGCCAACCTGCACATGCGCGGCTGCCGTCACTTAGGCGCCGCCGTCGCGCCATTTTCGGCGCAAGTGTCAAGGCCCGGCGGCTGAGAATTACAGAGCGCCGCTCCTAGCCTCCTTGGGGGGGGGGGGGGTGAATAGGGTGCGAGGAGCGGCCTCCGAGGCCGTCGTGAAACTCTGCCGAGTTCACAACGGCCTTCCCGATGCCGCGCTGGAGCGGAGAATTCCACCCTAAGTGCCGACGCCAGAGTGAAAAAAGGAGTGTTTCACTCCGGCGTCGGAGGTCTCCTTGCCCCCTATTCTCCCACCCCCGGGAGACTAGGAGCGGCGCCACGTCATTTATGCGCACCGCGTAAATTACGCGGCCAGCGCCGCGTAAATGCCGTCCTCCCCGCGGGCGCCCCGCAAGAAATGTCGGAGTGATCATGCGGGGCGGCGGAGGAAAGGAGTGCCTCCTTCAGAGAGGCCGGCCCGCCGATTGGTGGGCACCGATCGCGGGCCAGACCCCTCTTGAGCGCCCCCCCGGTGCTCGATCCCCCTTCCCCCCCCCCCCCACAGGCCGCCCCCCGCAGCGTTCCCGCGCTGTTCACGCCGGCAGCGACCAGGTATGGTCGGCGCCGGCGGGAACACGTCGTATTGGGCAGGCCGCTCGGCCCATCCGGGCCGGAGAATCGCCGCTCGCCCGTTACAAACGGAAAACGGCGATTCTCCGAGCGGCCTGTCGTAAATTGCGGCGCGCCGGTTTGGGGGAGGTGGGAGAATCACGTGCGGGTGCCGGGGCGGAGTGGTGGGACTCGCCCTGCGCCCCCGCCATTCTCCCACCCGGCGTGGGGGCGGGAGAATTTTTCCCCTCATCGCTGGGAAACACGGCCAGAGTACAGAATCCAACATTTTCAATTTTTCCTTTCTTTCTCCAGTGTATATTTTTAATTTTGGAAAATTGGATCTTTAAAATTTCCTAATCAACCAAGTCTTAGCACCAATGCCATTTAAAACATATTTATTCACATAGTCATAAAAACGACAATGATAATATCGTTGAATTGTAAATTCAGACCAGCCCTATTGCTAGTTTGTGGAATATATGACATTTGAAGCATTGAACTGAGAATTCGAGAACTGGAGAAGTGAGTATTGAAAAGGAGCTGCCAAGTCCTGTTGGATCACAGAGACAAATGGTGCTGCATAACAAAAAGAAAGTTATTGTCCATCTGGAGTGAGTTTAAATGATGAATATTTGTTTAGAACTTGGTTATATTCAACCCACTTTCTTGAATCAGATAAGAGAAACCATTCCCTTTCTATTTTGTACTTTCCATTCATTTGTAGGGAGAAGATCGGTTACCACAACAGCGTCAACATCATCAACCCTGAGGATGCTGCAATTCTGTTTAGATCTGAGGGCCTGTTTCCCGAGAGGATGAAGGTGAGGCCGTGGGTGGCTTACAGGGACCATAGAAAAGAAAAATACGGAGTCCTGTTGAAGTAAGTTTGAATTTATGGATAACTAATCACGGCCGTTTTTGAAAGCAGAGAGCTTGTAAACTTAAATATATAATGCAGTCATTTGCTTAAATCTCATCTTTAAAAGCAAGAGTCCACGAGAGGGCATGATCCAGATTGCGTCAGGCGGCTCACACATAGCTTCACACCCGGTACGAAGCCCGATTTGGGCCTCCCTCGTGATGCTCCCGGCATGCCCAGATCGGCGGCAGGCGCAACGCGGTGGGAAAACCAAGCCCATTGTCTCTCGTCATCTACTCCCGAGGGAATGCCCCACAATCGTAACAAAATCCCATTCATAATAATAATTGCTTACTGTCACAAGGAGGCAGCGCCGGCCCTAGGGTTGCTGGCGCCCCGGGCAAGCTGAACTTCAGCTCCCCTCGGGGGGGGGGGGGGGGGGGGCGAGGCGGGGGGGGGGGGGCCGAGGCGGGTGGCGGGGCCGAGGCGGGGGGGGCGGCCGGAGGGGGGTGGGCGGCCGGAGGGGGGGGGGGGCGGCCGGAGGGGGGGGGGGGGCGGCCGGACCCGGGGGGGGGGGGCGGCCGGAGGGGGGGCGGAGGGAGCCGCCATGGGGGAGGGCGGCCACCGCGCATGCGCTGGTTGGCACCGGTCCAACTGCGCATGCGCGGGACCCGAGTCTCTGGCGCCCCCTAGCACATGGCGCCCCGGGCGACTGCCCGAGTTGCCGGTACCTTGGGCCGGCCCTGCAAGGAGGCTTCTATGAAGTTACTGTGAAAAGCCCCTCGTCGCCACATTCCGGCGCCTGTTTGGGGAGGCCGGTACGGGAATTGAACCCGCGCTGCTGGCCTTGTTCTGCATCACAGAACGAATAGGATGGGAATAGAGGGATACGGACCCAGGAAGTGTGGAAGATTTTAGTTTAGATGGGCAGAATGGTCGGCGCGGGCTTGGAGGGCCGAAGGGCCTGTTCCTGTGCTGTACTTTTCTTTGTTCTTTGTACAAGCCAGCTGTTTAGCCCACTGTGCTAAACCAGCCCCTGAAACAGCAGTGGGGGCACCTGGATTAGGCCTCTAGTTGTAAACATTTACATGGTTGGGAAGAATGATGATCTCGCTTTTACCACATCTTAATTTCAGCTTTTGCAGCCATAACGTCTGCCTGTCTTTTAAACCAGGATTCTTTACTGCAGCAGATATATACACACCTTGACCCAGGCTTTTAAAAGCAATACTGCAACAGAGACAGATAATACAATACCAATTTCTCACATTCATCACAAGCAACACAGGGCTGAATACGTTTGCAGAAGTAGAAACGTCAAGGAAAATAAGAGGCAACTTTATTGAGACGTATAAGATTCTCGGGGCTTGACAGGGGAGATGCTGAGACGTTGTTTCCATTTGTGGGAGAGTCTAGGACGTGAGGGCATCATCTCAGAGTAAGGGGTCACCCATTTAGGTCAGAGATGAGGAGGAATGTCGTCCCTCAGAGGGAAGTGAATCTGTAGAACTCCTTACTGCAGAGGGCTGTAAAGACTGGCTCCTTAAAGGCTGAGATGGACAGATTCTTAATCAGTAGGGGACTCAAGCGTATGGGGAGAAAGCGGGAATGTGTTGAGAATGATCAAATAAGTCATGATCTGATTGAATAGTGGGGCAGACTCAGTGGGCTGAACGGCCCACATCTGCTCCTATGTCACGCTGTTATGGCCAAGGCCAGGAAGTAATCTAAAGGGAGAAAAGGATTTTGAATTGGATGTACAGACAGATTGGAAGCCAGCAACCAGGGAGGCTAAAGGCGTGGGCAGTGGAATTTCCAATGAGTTGCAATTTGTAGCGAGTATAACTGAGGAATCTGCAAGGGACGCAGTAGAGTCAAAGAAAAGCTAGAATTTATACAACGCCTTTCACAGCCTCAGGACACTCCATTGAACTTTGCAGCCAGTCAAGTATTTTTGAACCGTTGCCCCTGTTGCAACGTGTGAAATGAGTTCAGACAATTTGTGCACAGCAAGCTCCCACAGATATGAAATGAATGAAAATCGCTTATTGTCACGAGTAGGCTTCAATGAAGTTACTGTGAAAAGCCCCTAGTCGCCGCATTCCAGCGCCTGTTCGGGGAGGCTGGTACGGGAATCGAACCTGGCCTGCTTGGTCTGCTTTCAAAGCCAGCGATTTAGCTCTGTGCTAAACAGCCCCTGATAACCTACTGTCGGTGTTGGTTGAGGAATCGGCATTGGCCTCTAACTCCCCTGCTCTTCTTCGAATAGTGCAATGTAACCTTTTATGAAAACAGAGTCAGGGCTCCCGTCTAACACCTCATCTCATATCATAAAAGAAGAGGGGGAATTATAGCGAGCTGTCTTTGGCGTACAGGTGAAAGTCGGCACCGTGCTTACTGATGATATCCAAAAGGCAGCATGAAGACGAAGAAATGGGTGATAACCGCAGAAGCATGGGATGAGAAACTGGTGGAGTTTCTTTTTCCGAAATTGGTCTCTGAATGTATTCAGTCTTCCCGGGTTTGCTGTTATTGCCCTTCCCTAATTGTCTTGAGAAAAGTATTGGTCCGCCATCTCAAATTACTGTAATGGTAAGGTCTTCACACAATATTAAGACGATACCATGAGATTGCATGTGCCTCGGAAGCGCAATGAGAAAGGCATTGGAAAAGGATGTTGAAAGCATCACTTGGATCAAGGAAGATGAAGAGAGAGTCACCTTCTGATTCAGTTGCGCAGGATTAGTCACGGGGAGGTGGTGGTGGACTATTATTGTTTCTGGGCTAGTAACCCTGGATCTGCATCAGACCATGAAATGATTGTCATAGAAACCCATTTGGTCCTTACCTGGTCTATATGTAATAATAATAATCTTCATTATTGTCACAAGTAGGCTTACATTAACACTGCAATGAAGTTACTGTGAAAAGCCCCTAGTCGCCACATTCTGACGCCTGTTCGGGTACACAGAGGGAGAATTCAGAATGTCCAAATTACCTAAATGCACGTCTTTCGGGACATGTGGGAGGAAACCGGAGCACCCGGAGGAAACCAAGGCAGACACGGGGAGAACGTGCAGAATCCGCACAGGCAGTGAACCAAGCCGGGAATCGAACCTGGGACCCTGGTGCTGTAAAGGAACAGTGCGAACCACTGTGCTACCGTGTGACTCCAGACCCACGGCAAGGAGGTTAACTCTTAATTGTCCTCTGAAACTAACAAGCTGCTCAGTTTGAAGGGCAACAAATGTTGGCCTTGCTAGCGTCACCCAAGTTCGATGAGGGCACAAACCAGATCGAAGGCTCCCAACAGGGCCACTTGGGGAAAATACCGGGGCAACGAGGTAGCACAGTGGTTAGCACAGTTGCTTCACCGCTCCAGGGTCCCAGGTTCGATTCCCGGCTTGGGGTCACTGCCTGTGCGGAGTTTCTCCCTTGTGTCTGCGTGGGTTTCCTCCGGGTGCTCTGGTTTCCTCCCACAAGTCCAAAGATGTGCAGGTTAGGTAACACCCACATAACACCCTGTTATTGACCTTTCCTATATTGTGACTGTCTTGCAGAAGTGGGGAAGAATGGAGGAGAGATCGACTAGTTTTAAATAAAGCACTGATGTCACCCCAAATTATCCAAAAGTTTGTGCCGCTTCTCAATGACGTGGTGCTGGATTTTGTGTCCACGGTTTACAAACAGATTGAGAAGACTGGGAAAGGGAGTTGGACAGTTGATCTCTCAAACGATCTCTTCAAATTCGCACTGGAATGTAAGGATCCAATATTGCTTTGTTATTCTGGTTATGCCATTACCTCACCTTATCTGCCTGTTGTAGCCCTTCAGAACAGCTTAAAACAATTTATAGTCACGTAGATCTAAATTGCTGAACCGCAGCTGTCACTGGCAACAGCAATTTTAAGAGATAAGAATGAAAACCGCTTATTGTCACGAGTAGGCTTCAATGAAGTTACTGTGAAAAGCCCCTAGTCGCCACATTCCGGCGCCTGTCCGGGGAGGCTGGTACGGGAATCAAACCGTGCTGCTGGCCTGCTTGGTCTGCTTCAAAAGCCAGCGATTTAGCCCAGTGAGCTAAACCAGCCCCGATAAATGGATGCCTTTGTTAATCTCTTGTCAATGGCATTGTAAAGGTTTGTTAATTTCATGTTAATTACATTGTTACAGTTAAGAGAAATAGGTGAGGGGTATTATTCGTCATTGAGCACATATAAATAGAGTTTGCCCCACCACGGGCTGTCATCCTCTTGTCATTTGTGCTTAATGTATTGATCGTTTATTTATTTAAAAGAGTAGAAATATTGGATTCAGGCCTTCCATGACCGGTGGGAGCTACGAGGGGCTGCGGTTTCATCATCACCCCAAGAGAATGGTACTTTGGTTTAGTTAGTTAAGTTTCCTTTGATGTTTTATTTTAGTTCATTTCCCACCAAGGACTGTCACACCTCATTAATTTGTTTCATTGATCATTTGTTTCATTCAAAAGAGAATATAAATAGGGGTCAGCCAGGCCAGTGGGCACGTTGGAGGAGACCAAACAAGTCAGTAAACTCTCAACAAAGAGAAGGCTCCGTGTCTTCCCTTCCGTTTCACCAACCAAGTGGATCCCATTAACAATCCTGACTACTTTGCTGCTGTGATCTCAGTCCTCAATGCAACACAGTTCAGTGACGCTGAACGTTAGCACGTGCGAAGCATATGGCGAGTGATATCACGCAGGCCTATTGTTCAAGCTCCCAATCTCCACAACAGCAACTTTTCTTTATATTAGCGGCGTTAAATTTAATTAAGAATCTCAAGGGGCAGAACAGAATTATAGAACAAATCTTGATACTGAGCCACAAAAGGAGATATTAAAAGTTTGGCCAAAGAGCTAGATTTTAAAGGAACGCCTGAGAAGAGGAGGGACAGGAAGTGAGGAGAAGTTTAGGGAGGGAATCCTGAGATGTGGTGACCCTCAGGTTAAATCACCACCATTCACCTCTCCCCTCAAAAGGGGAAAGCAGCCTAGGGTCAGCTGGGACTGTGGCAACTTAAGCTTTGAATGCGTGTAATAAAATTCGCCAAAATGATTCCATCTGCTTTATGCCTCATAATGTCCAAATTCAGCCCCATTGCGACACAGTGGTGAGCACTGCTGCCTCACAGTACCAGGGGCCCGGGTTCAATTCCGGCCTTGGGTCACTGTGTGGAGTCTGCACGTTCTCCCCGTGTGTGCGTGGGTTTCCTCCGGGTGCTCCGGTTTCCCCCCCACAGTCCAAAGATGTGCAGGTTAGGTGGATTGGCCGTGCTAAAATCGCCCTTGGTGTACAAAGATGGCAGGTTAAGTGGGGTTATGGGGATGGGGCGGGAGAGTGGGCATTCTTTCAGAGGGTCGGTGCAGAGTCGATGGGCCAAATGGCCTCTTTCTGCACTGTCGGGATTCTATGGAGTCTGTCGTAAAGTTGAACTCAGGTTGAGGGTGGGGCCGATATATATTCAGGAATCTAACTTTCACATCTACATTTAGGAGCAAGGTGGGCCAATTTTAACTCACATGAATCAGTGTTAACCAGACATTAATTACCTCAAAATGGGGCCAGTTTTTGAGGGGCCTCCTTTTTTCCAAGAGCCTGTTATTGACAGGCCAGAATGGCTGCCTCTTTAAGGCAGTGGCCCTGTTTAACAAACAAAGTAAGCTCCTATAACATGCATAGAAAGACACTGGCTGCTCTAGGACAGGACTGCATATGTCCTCTAGCTGAAGAAGCCACAGAAAAGTACATCTTAACCTATTTTTGTCGGTACGAAGACCATACATAAACATACCCCCGGCACCCAACCTCCACAATCGACACCACATCAGCACTCTCTAAACCGCCAAAGGACCGTGCTGCCGGACGGCCAACACTCGTCGTTGCGCTCGTGTGACCCCGGCCAGCTGTGTCAAGAATGCCCATTTGGAGAACACCAGTTCTATTTAAATGAAAAATGAAAAAATGAAAATCGCTTATTGTCACGAGTAGGCTTCAATGAAGTTACTGTGAAAAGCCCCTAGTCGTTACATTCCGGCACCTGTCCGGGGAGGCTGATACGGGAAATAAAAGCAAAATACTGCAGACACTGGAAACCTGAAATAAAAACATAAAATGCTGGTGGAAAAAACCCAGCAGCTCTGGCAGCATCTGTGGAAAGATAAACAGTTTGCGTTCCGAGTCCCCATGACTCTTTTCCAAAGTCAAAGAGGGGGGGGGGCGAAATGTGATAGATTTGATACTGGATCAGAGCGGGTGGGCCTGGTGGAACAAACTGGTACGCCAGTATTGGTGGGAGCTAGGAGAGGTTTCACTAAGATGTTTAGTGCACAAGACAAAGGAAGTGTTAATGGCAGTGTTAAGGACTAAAGAAGGAGCTGATAGCAGCATTCAGGTATGAGAGCAGAATGTGTAAAAATGGCAGTGCTCAATGCACCCGCTCCGCCCCCTCTTAAACAGTATCGTTAACTGTGAGGGAGAGTCAAAGAACAATACAGCACAGAAACAGGCCCTTCGGCCCTCCAAGCCTGTACTGGTCATGATACCACCCTTGGCCAAAACCGCACAAGCCAATGTGCCAATACAGCACAGGAACAGGCCCTTCGGCAAGCCATTTGGACCCAAATCGCGACCTGTGTTTCTCTCTCCACAGAGGCTGCAGTACCTGCTGAGTTTTTCTAGCATTTTTGATTTTAATGAGTCCCACGTTCCGATGCACGTACACACCGAGTGTTTGGACGTGACCACCTGTTCTTTGCACTTTATCTGCACATTTTAGAGGGAGCCATTCTTGCCCATCCCGAATCGAGCCCATTGCGTCTTCCCTTACGTCAGTAATGGCAAATGATCAGCCACCTTTTTAGCTCCCAACATATCCAATGTCAGTACTCGCTACACGGCTTCATCAAGAAACAATGTAGCAAAACCCCATTGTCTCCATCTTCGCTACACGGCTTCATCAAGAAACAATGTAGCAAACCCCATTGTCTCCATCTTTGCTACACGGCTTCATCAAGAAACAATGTAGCAAAACCCCATTGTCTCCATCTTTGCTACACGGCTTCATCAAGAAACAATGTAGCAAAACCCCATTGTCTCCATCTTCGCTACACGGCTTCAGCAAGAAACAATGCAGCAAACCCCATTGTCTCCATCTCTGTGTTCACAGCTGTTTGCCACGTACTGTATGGAGAGCGACTGGGCTTGCTGAAGGGTCACCACAACCCCGCATCGCAAAAGTTCATCGATTCAGTCACATTGATGTTCCAATCCACGTCACCAATGCTTTACATTCCACCCGGATTACTGAAATCGATCAAAGCCAAGGTCTGGCAGGATCACGTTGCCGCTTGGGATACCATTTTTGCGCACGGTGAGGGAATCAGGACAAATTGTTATTGATCTGGAAGTGAGCGATTGGGGCATGCGGACTCAATTCATTCCTATTTCCCATTGTGCTTGGTTAAACTGGCCATTTCTATTTTTCGTTTTGTTTTATTCCTCCCGGTATGTTCGCGCGACCTTTTCAGTAAGGAGAGAGGGGCACTCCAGGCCGTGGGTGCGATGGTCCCCCCCCCCCCCTCCCCCCCCCCCCCGTGGCGTGGCAGCGGAGGCAGCCTGATTGGCCGTCGGTGGGACCGGACACTCCCGGCCGGAAAATTCCGGAAGATATGTCCTCTGCGCTTTGTTTTTACATGTTTGACAATTCCAAGAATTGGGCCTTGAGCTGCTCCTCCGCATTTTAACCATTGAATGATTAATCTTTCCCACTGATCTCAAAGACCAGTAATCCAGAGGTTCAGGGTAATGCTCTGGAGGGGCCCCGATTCGAACCCCGCCAGGGAAAATCGTGCATTTGGAATTCAACAAAAATCTGGAAATAAACGTCCAAAGGTGGCCATGAAATCGTTGTTGATTGTCGTTGAAAACTAATGTTCACTAATGTCCTATAGGGAAGGGAATCTGGGGGCAGCACGGTGGCGCAGTGGGTTAGCCCTGTTGCTTCACGGTGCCAAGGTCCCAGGTTCGATCCCGGCTCTGGGTCACTGTCCGTGTGGAGTTTGCACATTCTCCCCGTGTCTGCGTGGGTTTCACCCCACAACCCAAAGATGTGCAGGGTAGGTGGACTGGCCTCGCTAAATTGCCCCTTAATTGGAAAAAAATTAATTGGATACTCTAAATTTATTTAAAAAAGGGAAGGGAATCTGCCGTCCTTACCCGGTCTGGCCTATATGTGACTCCAGGCCCGCAGCAATGTGGTTGGCTCTTCACTGCCCTCTGAAATGGCCCTACCAAGCCACGCAGCTCAAGGGCAACTCTTGAATGGGCATCAATCGCGCTGCCCCAGCCAGTGACACCCACATCCCATGAAAGATTTTTTTTTAAAAGCTTGGCCATTTAGGGAAAATCAACTTTCAATGTCTGTTGGCAACAGCATGTCTTTGAATTATGTGAAATCTTTGAAAATGCATACTTCCTTCACAGAATGGTTGGGGCGCCAAAATAGCTCCGTAGTCCCAGCAGTGGCCACGACTCTCTCCTGGCATTGCTGGGACTACAGAGCTGTTGATCTTTTAGATTAGCTCCGAAAACTCTCTGGGACAAAACTTCCTGCCCCTGAGGGGTGGAAGTCCAACTCTGATCCAATTAAGGCCACCCCAATATATTATCGCTGCTGGGGGCCAGAATTCATGTGGTGCCAACTGACCCTTAGCTCGTGGGTGGTGGGGGGGGGGGGGGGGGGGGGGGGGGGCAGGCGGTAAGGGGGGGGGGAGTGCGGTAATGTACCTCCTCATGTAAATAGACCCCACATTACAGTCAAGGAGGTTGCAATTTTTCACTTTGGACAGGGGCGAAGAACATAATTGAAAAGATTGAAACCGGAAGTCCCAGAGGAATTGGATACGAGAGGAGACAGTATGTTCATGGAGTTGAGGCGATGGGGAGGTTGAAGTTGGGATAGGCATTTGGAAGGATAGAAGAAGCAAGAGGAGGCATGATGATGGTTTCAAAAGAAAAGGGGACAAGTATGTGACAAAATAGATCCATTGGAGCCATGAAGACGTATCGAATGGCCAATGATTTGATGAGAATGGGGGTCAGTAGAGCAGGTTTCATGGACAACATAAGGCAGAGAAACAGGAGAGAAATACAGATTCCGGGGAAGACTAGCATTGGGGCTGCCTTGGTCAGACGGAGAAGGTTGGGTCGGGGGTCCGGGGGCAAGGGTGAGAGTTACAGAAGCTTACCAGAATAGTCTCAATCGTAGCGACAAATGAGCCCATGTGCTCCTCGTTCTTGGAGCTAAGGTTGGAGAAGGTGGTGGAGAAAGGTTTACGGAGATGGTTGGTAATGGGGAGAAGATGCTGGGGTTAAATTTGCTCTCAAGAGGTTTACGGAGATGGTTGGTAGTGGGGAGAAGATGCTGGGGGTAAATTTGCTCTCAAGCAGGATCTTGAAGCAGTGGGTGGTATTCATAGAGGGGAATAAGGTCCAACACCACTTGAAATGTTCAAGATCTGGTGTTGGGGAGCTAGACCAATGTGCATCAGGTTTTCTAAAATCTGCAAGCCTTGGGTTTGAGGGGGTTTAGATGGGGACCACACAAGAGGACTCCATGTGTTATACACCTCAGCCAAAATGAGATTTTCTTTTTTAGGACATTTTCTCCAAGATGTCGAGCCACCTTGCTGCACACGGTGAATTGCTCTGGGGGTCCTGTGTCTGCCTTTGAGAAATGTCGATCTTATCATCACTACAGTACTCCCAACACCTTACCAAGTGGGCAATGCGACATCAGGCTCTGTGGGACTGAAGGGCTTCAAATAAATGCTGAAGCCATTTATTTTAGGATACAAGGCTTTATTTTTTTAATTGCGTCTAATTAAACACAGAAGAGATTGTACAGACTGCTGCACATGGAATGTGTGGCATAATTATTCACCGTAAAGTGTATTAAATATGATTAGTGATGGTTAGTCAGCTAGTTTTAAAATTCCTGTGTGCCAGTGAAATGGTTGTGCCTGAATAAATCCTTCCTGTCTTCATTTTTAGCAAATACCTATATACAAAAAACATACAAGCAGTTCCACCTGGGATCCAAAAATGACAAAGAATATTCCGGAGTTCTGGCTGATCTGTTGTTGCAAGGCATGATGCCCCTGGATGACATCAAAGCGAGCATTACAGAGCTTATGGCAGGTGGAGTTGACACAGTAAGAGAAAGCTCTTTTATTATCTGGTACAAGCATAATGCTGATTGGGTGAGATGGGGAGGGAAGGGAGGAGTGTAAGTGCCAACATAGGCCAGATGGGTCGAATGGCCTGATCTTTGCTGTAGGCTCTGTGGACTCAATGTTCCAGTGGGTGTTGGGGTTCTGACATCAGGTACAGTGCGCGGACCCCAACTGTAATGGTGTTGAGGTCCTAAATATATATTTTTTCCAATTAAGGGGCAATTTAGTGTGCCCAATCCACCTACCCTGCACATCTTTGGGTTGTGGGGGTGAAACCCGCGCAGATACGGGGAGACTGTGCAAACTCCAAACTCCGAGGCCGGGATTGAACCTGGGACCTCGGCGCCGTGACACAGCAGCGCTAACCACTGCGCCACCGCGCTGCCCATGTGTCTTATGTCCCACCCACTTGCGCGATCTTCCTAGAGGCGACCAATTAACAAGCTGCATCCAGCAAGACCCTACCAATTAGGGATGGGGGCGGGGTTGAGCAGGCCGAAGGGTAAATCAGAGTTCTCTATGCTTTGATTGCCCAGAAGCTGCACCAGGAAAGGGGGAGCATGGAGGTTGAGGTGCTCTGGGAGGTGTGGCTGCTGTTGACCCTCTGCAGGGTCACCTGTGGCCTGTGACCTTTAGCCTCACCGCCCGCCCCCCATCACAAGGTGAGTGGCGGGGGGGGGGGGGGGGGCACATCCAGGCAAAGACAGGGCTTCGACCTCAGCTAGGAGGCCCACCTGCCACCAGAAAGACCCCCCCCCCCCCCCCCCCCCGGACTGGGCACTTAATAAATTTTGATTAATTACTTGCCACTGCCAGGTGGGTGACCAATGCCAATGAGACCCTGGCTCCGGCAAGACCGGTGGGAGCATTTTCGAGGCAGTCGCCCAGATGTAAGATTCTCTAATTTTCCTCCTGTACCTGCCTCCAAATCCCTCTCCGGGAAAAATCTGCCCAACGTAGCTGGAAAAGAAAAGAAGGGAATACACTTACAACTGTTAAAAATCGTCAGTTCCATGAAGGCAGAATATGGTGGATGGCGGACATGTGACGTAAAAAATGGAAAATACCGAGCGTCACATCAGGGTGAAAGGTCACTGACCTGAAATATTAACTTTCTTGCTCTACGGATGTTGCCAGACCTTCTGAGTAATTTTGTCATTTTCTTTTTCCTTGTCAATAATCCAACCTGCGTTTATTATTCTGGTGTCATATTTAACTTTCTGAGCAACCAGGAACAATCCTGTTTTGCTTGTGGTCCTAAGAATCAGCAACCAGATAAAGTAACGGTTCAGACGAATTAATTGTTGACAGTTGGCAAGATTAAATAATTATGGTTTTTCTGCACCGTTAACTGGAACCTCATCCGGGTTAGCAAAAGCTGATAGCGCTCCTTTAAATTTATAATTGGGGACTTCCGGTGGCGGCTATGAAGGAGTAAGTCGCACATTTAGTGGCTCCCGCTCTGGTCGGACTTTTGGACCTTTCCCCTGTTTTTCTACCGGACCTGAATTGTAAAACGGATGTTAGTGGCAATTGTTTACTGAATTCCCACTTCGGTGCATGGAGAGAAGGACTAGAAGTGTTCGTAAGGGCAGAAACAAAAAGATAGAGAAGGCTTGGGCTGTAGCTGCAACAGGAGACAGCATGGCGGAGGGTCAGACCTCTGGCTTGTCGACCCAGCAGTCTATGGAGCAGCTGATGCAAGTTATTCAGGAAGGCTTCGCTACGCAGAAACGGGACTGCTTGGACCCGATAAAAGAGTCGATTGAGCGGCTGAAGCTTAGATTGGACGCCCAGGATTCGGGCGATCCAGAAGGTGGAGAAGGCGCTGGCTGAGCAGGAGGAACATCAAACTGCGGTGGAGCTGGAGGTGGGGATGCTGAGGGACCAGCAGAAGAAGCTCCTGGAGAAGGTGGAGGGCCTAGAAAATAGGTCCCGCCAGCATAACCTAAGAATCGCCGGACTCCCAGAGGGGTCCAAAGGAACGGACGCTGGGGCATACATCGCAGATATGTTTGAGAAGCTGCTGGGGGATGGGCATTCTCCTGACCCCTGGAGGTGGTTAGGGCTCACAGAGCGCTCGTGGGGAATCCGTGAATGGGAGACCCCCCCCCCGAGGGCAATGCTGGTGAGATTCCACAGGTTCTCTGATAAGGAGCACATTCTACAGTGGGCCAAACAGACATGGAGCTGTAAATGGGACAATAGCATCCTGTGGGTCGACCAGGACCTGAGTGTAGAGGTGGCCAGGAGTAGAACAGGCTTCAACCAGATCAGGTCGATCCTATTTAAGAAAAAGGTTAAGTTTGGACTGTTCTACCCAGCCCATCTCTGGGTCACACCTGAGGATCAGCACTTCTACTTCGAGTCGCCTGAGGACGCGTTGGACTTTGCAAAAAAGAAAGGGCTGGTGATGGATTGAGAACTTTTGAACTTGGCTGCAACGTTCATGTTTTTGTTTTCTCTTTTTGTTTTTCTGTTTTTGGAAAAAGTTTCTGGTTTTGCGTTTCATGGAAGATGTTTGTGCTGCCGTTTGCATTGATTTGGAACCAGTGGTAGAGCTGAGTGAGTTAAGGTTTTCATTTACACTGTTGGGAGACGGAGGTGTGCTTGTTTTGATCTTGATGTTTTTCTGTCGGGCAATTGTGTGGGGATTGTTTGATGTTGGAGTTTGTTTGTATGAGTGGGGGAACAATAGGTGGGAGACTATCTGGCGCCGGGGATGGGGGCCACCAAGCTAGCTGGGCAGGCTAGCTCACGGAAGCGCAATGGGAGGGTGTACATATGTTTGATTTAGTAAAGGGGTTGGGTGACAGGGTGTTGTTACTGGGGGGGAGGGGAGTGAATGTTCGGCTGACGAGGGAGGGACTTGGGCTGAGGGACAGAGAGGAGGCCGGGGGGGGGCTGTCTGGGGATGGACCGGTGGAGGCACGGAGCATGGGCTGGAGGTGGGCCTAAAAAACTGGACGGCTGATCGGCGGGGGTGGGGGGGGGGGGGGGGGCTTGGGTGGGTGCAATGAGCCCCCCAACTAGGCTAATCACCTGGAATGTTCGAGGGTTAAATGGGCCGGTCAAAAGGGCACGTGTGTTCGCGCATCTTATGGGATTGAAGGCAGACGTGGTAATGTTCCACCTTAGAGTTACGGACCAGGTTAGATTGAGGAAAGGCTGGGTCAATCGTGTCTTTCACTCGGGACTAGATTCAAAGACTAGAGGGGCCACGATCCTGATCAATACGCGGGTGGTGTTTGAGACGGGTAGAATAGTCTCGGATGTGGGAGGTCGGTACATTATGGTCAGTGGGAAACTGGAGGGGGTGCAGGTGGTATTAGTAAATGTGTATGCGCCAAAATGGGATGATGTGGAGTTTATAAAGAGGATGCTGGGGAAGATACCGGACCTGGACTCGCACAGGTTGATCATGGGAGGGGACTTCAACACAGTTATTGACCCTGGCTTGGACCGGTCAAGCTCGAAAACGGGCAGGGTGCCAGCAATGGCAAAGGAAAAAGGGGTTGATGGAGTAGATGTGGGGGTGGATCCATGAGATTTGGGCAGCCGAGGGTGAAGGAGTTCTCCTCCTACTCACAAGTGCATAAAGTGTACTCTCGGATTGATTTCTCTATTTTGAGCAGGGCCTTACTGACAGTGCTGGTGGACACGGGGTACTCGGTGATCACAATCTCAGACCATGCTCTGCACTGGCTTGACCTGCAGGTTAGTAAAAACAGTAACCAGCGCCCGCACTGGAGGTTAGATGTGGGACTTTTGGCTGACGAAGGGGTGTGCAAGCGGCTGAGTTAATGTATTCAGAACTACCTGCAGGTCAATGACACGGGGGAAATTTCAGCAGTGATGGTCTGGGAAGCACTGAAGGTGGTGGTCAGAGGGGAGCTGATCTCGATACGGGCCCATAGGGAGAATGTGGACAGGGCAGAGACAGACCGACTGGTAAAGGAGTTACTACAGATCGATAGGAGGTATGCGGAGACCCCAGAGGCAGGGCTTTTAAGGGAACGCCGGAGGCTACAGATGGAGCTCAGCTTGTTAACCACAGGGAGGGCGGTGGAGCAGCTGAGAAAGGCGAGGGGGGTGATCTATGAGTATGGAGAGAAGGCCAGCAGAATGCTTGCACAGCAGCTTAGAAAGAGGGAGGCAGCCAGGGAGATAGGGAAAGTAAATGACGGAGATGGGAACCTGGTTGGAGATTCAGCAGGGGTGAATAAGGCATTTAGGGATTTCTACAGCAGGCTGTACAGGTCGGAACTCCCTACGGGGCTGGAGGGGATGAGGCACTTCTTGGAGGGGCTGAATTTCCCAAAAGGTGGACGGGGAGCGGGTAGAAGGGCTGGGGGTCCCGAGCGGATTGGAAGAGATAGTGGAGGGTCTGAAGGCCATGCAGGCGGGTAAAGCCCCGGGGCCGGACGGGTACCCAGTGGCGTTTCATAAAATGTTCTCGGGGATATTGGGGCCGGTGTTGTTGAGGATGTTCAATGAAGCAAAGGAAAGAGGGATGCTGCCCCCGGTGATGTCACAGGCAACAGGAATGGGACCTGCTGCATAAATTAAATCTGGCCCAGCTGGTGGACCAAATGAAGGACGATTTTCGGAGATGGGACGCGCTTCCGTTGTCTCTGGCTGGGAGGGTGCAAACGGTGAAGGTGACGGTCCTCCCGAGATTCCTATTTGTATTTCAGTGTCTCCCCATCTTTATTCCACGGTCCTTTTTAAGCGGGTCAACCGAGTTATCACGGGCTTTGTCTGGGCGGGCCAAATCCCGCGAGTAAGGAAGGTAATGCTTGAGCGGAGTCGGGGAGAGGGCGGGCTGGCACTGCCAAATTTTAGCAACGATTACTGGGTGGCGAACATAGCCATGATCAGGATGTGGGTGGTGGGGAAGGGGTTCAGCGTATGGAGGCAGCTTCATGTAAGGCACCAGTTTAGGGGTGTTGGTAACTGCGCCTCTGCCACTCCTGCCAGCGCGGTACTCCACCAGTCCAGTGTTGGTGGCGGCCCTGAGAGTTTGGGGCCAGTGGAGGAGACATGTGGGAGCAGTGGGAGCATCGGTCTGGGCCCCAATCTGTAATAATCACCGGTTTTCCCCGGGGTGTATGGACGGGGGGGTTCCGGTTATGGCGGAGAGCGGGGATTGAGAGGATGGGGGATGTGTTTATAGAGGAGAGCTTTCCGAGTATGAGGGCGTTGGAAGAAAAGTTTGGGTTGGCGAGGGGAAACAAATTCAGGTATCTGCAGGTGCGGGACTTTCTTCGTAAACAGTTGTCAACCTTCCCACTCCTACCGCTGAGGGGGATTCAGGACAGGGTAGTTTCCAGAGGGTGGGTAGGAGAAGGGAGCGTCTCGGACATTTATAAGGAGCTTATGGGGTCAGAGGAGACGCTGACTGAGGAGCTGAAACACAAGTGGGAGGAGGAGCTGGGAGGAGAGATAGAGGATGGTCTATGGGCGGGCACGTTGAGTAGAGTCAACCCATCCGCAACATGTGCCAGGCTCAGCCTGATACAATTTAAGGTCGTTCACCGGTTTACATGACAGTGGCCCAGATTACCAGATTCTTTGGGGTAGAGGACAGATGCACAAAATGTGTGGGAGGACCGGCGAACCATGTCCACATGTTTTGGACATGTCCAAAGATTAGGGGATTTTGGCACTGGTTTGCGGATGTCATGTCCACGGTGGCGCTGAGTCCAGAGGTGACGATTTTCGGCGTATCAGAAGGCCCGGGAATCCAGGAGGAGAAAGAGGCGGACGTTCTGGCCTTTATTTCCCTGGTAGCCCAGAGACGGATACTATTAGCTTGGAGGGACTCAAAGGCCCCGAAGTCGGAGGCCTGGCTATCGGACATGGCTAGCTTTCTCTGTTTGGAGAAAATCAAGTTTGCCTTGAGAGGGTCAATGTTAGGGTTCGCTCGGAGGCGGTAACCGTTCATCGACTTCTTTGCGGGAAATTAATCGTTAGCAGAACGGGGGGTAGTTTAGATTAGAGCAGGGGCTCATTAAGGGTGGGACCTGTACGACAGGTAAATGGCTTTTGCATTATGTTTATGGTTTCATGTATATTGTTTATTTTGTTGTTGTTACTATACCAAAAATACCTCAATAAAATGTTTATTTAAAAACAAATTATAATTTGGAGTGCGTGCGAAATTCCATCCTTTCCCCTTCGTTTCAAAGCTTGTGGCGATGCCAGGGCTTTGGGGAATCACTTAGAAAGCAGTCAAAATAAGATAAGGAAGAAACTAAAACACACCAGCCATGTAAGATTGAGAGCGAATAGCCAAGAATGAATTGCAAAAGAGGAACAGATAGTCCAAAGTTGGGACAAAGGAGCACTGAAGACCGTACGTGCATTGCCCTCAACATACGTGACACTCACAAAAAAAAGCAACTGATGTGTTCGCAGTTGGATGGCAGAATCTCTTGGTAACGCTACAATTACAGTTAACAGTTACATTCAAGATAACCTTGTCCTTGGTGATTATTTGGCATCAACTGGAAACGGCCTCGCTCTAGTAGGTTTTGTTCCAAACAGCAGAGGAAAGTGTTTCGGTGGAAGGCAGTGGTTTACTGAATGGTTGGGGCTTAACGGGGAGCGTGCGACTTAAAACCATAGTTCCAGCAGGTGGGTTAACCTTAACTTACCAGGGGCAGCACGGTGGCACAGTGGTTAGCATTGCTGCCTACGGCGCTGAGGACCTGGGTTCGAATCCCGGCCCTGGGTCACTGTCTGTAAGGAGTTTGCACATTCTCCCCGTGTCTGCGTGGGTTTCGCCCCCACAACCCAAAGATGTGCAGGATAGGTGGATTGGCCACGTTAAATTGCCCCTTAATTGGAAAAAATAATTGGGTATTCTAAATTTTAAAAAAAAACCTTAACTTACCTACATTGTTGGCTGATTAACTTAAATGTAAAGTAAGGTGTTGGGTAATCCAAATTTAGTTATTCGCCCAGATCTTGCAAGATTACCGAACAGAGGAACAGGAGCAGGCCATTCAGCCCCTCGAACCTGTCCCGCCATTCAATGAGATCATGGCTGATTTGTGGCTTAACTCCATATACCTGCCTTTGGCCCATATCCCTTACTATCGTTGCTTACCAAAAATGTATGTATCCCAGAGTTAAAATTAACAACAGATCTAGCATGTGTGACATCCCCTGTTCGGACTCTTTCCCTCACTATTTATCTCAAACTTAGCTGGGTGGAGACTGGAGGGCAATGGGGACCCCAACTTGCATTCTCTCTCCTCCCCCCCCCCCCCCACCCCGGTTAAATGCTCCCCCCAGTGGTGCCCCGCCCCCACAACCAGTCTCCAAATGCATCATCAGGGGTTATTAAATTTTGCCCAAAGAGCGGGAAAGAAAAAAAATGTATAGAGAGCGAAACAGAAGACTAAAAAAAGAAAAGAGAGAAAATAAATTAACCATTTTAAATTTAAAAATTTCGAGAGTAGTGGTCGACCTCCTATTCAGGTAAATGTGTTAAATGCGATCGAAGACTGCATTTATGCGTATTCATCTTTATATTTTCTGTCAACGTAAACTCTTAAAAAACTTCTCCAATAACCTTGTTGACTAATTTTTGTCATTAAACAGACCTCTATGACTCTACTGTGGACTATGTATGAGCTTGCGAAATACCCCAATGTGCAGGAGAACCTACGAAGTGAAATTATAGAAGCCAATCAGAAAACACAGGGCGATCTGTTACAAATGTTGAAATCAGTGCCGCTACTCAGAGCTACCCTGAAGGAAACACTCAGGTAAGACCACCCAGGCAGTGATGAAAAGCATCAGGTATGTTCTCCCCAATGCAAATAGCTGACAGGATAATGAGTGGAGCAATAATCCTGACAATCCAGTGCTGAACTGATAGATAGAAGATAGAACAGTACAGCACAGAACAGGCCCTTCGGCCCTCGATGTTGTGCCGAGCAATGATCACCCTACTTAAACCCACGTAACCCGTATACCCGTAACCCAACAATCCCCCCATTAACCATACACTACGGGCAATTTAGCATGGCCAATCCACCTAACCCGCACATCTTTGGACTGTGGGAGGAAACCGGAGCACCCGGAGGAAACCCACGCACACACAGGGAGGACGTGCAGACTCCACACAGACAGTGACCCAGCCGGGAATCGAACCTGGGACCCTGGAGCTGTGAAGCATTGATGCTAACCACCATGCTACCGTGAGGCCCTACTGAGGCCTTGCTGAGGGAACGCTGCATTTGTCAGAGGCGCTGACCTTTGAATGAAGCCCGTCTCCTCTCTCAGGTGGACACACTCGATCCCCACGAAGATGAGCGGGTAAATTATCCTCGGGGTCCTTGCCATCGATCCCTCAATCATCGCAAAAGGATAAATTGCCTGGTCACTGTCACGTAGCTGTTTGCAGGAACTTACTGTGAGCAAATTGGCTGCCGCATTTCCGACATTACAAAAAATGGCCACACTTCAAAGGTACAGGGCAGCACGGTAGCACAAGTGATTAGCACTGTGGCTTCACAGCGCCAGGGTCCCAGTTTAAATTCCCCGCTGGGTCAGTGTCTGTGCGGAGTCTGCACGTTCTCCCCGTGTCTGCGTGGGGTTTCCTCCGGGTGCTCCGGTTTCCTCCCACAGCCCAAAGACGTGCAGATTAGGTGGATTGGCCATGATAAATTGCCCTTAGAGACCAAAAAAGGTTAGGAGGGTTTAGTGGGTTACCGGGATAGGGTGGGTGAGGGCTTAAGTGGGTGGGCGCAGACCCGATGGGCCAAATGGCCTCCTTCTGCATTGTATGTTCTATGTTCTGTAATTGGCTGTAACGAGCTTTGGGACATCCAATAGATATGAATAGCACTGTATAAATGCATTGTCTTTCTTAATCCTCTTCTACACAACAACTGGTGATTGTGGTTCACACTTTACCCACCCGCCACCTCTCTGATACCCACTAGGAGTTAAAGCCAGCATTTCACATGCAAACTAATACTGCAACACACCAACAATACAGTTTATTCCTTACTACTCATTTATTAATATATTAAAAGTCTTACATGCTGTGCAACATGACACACATCTGTCTAACATATGGCAGTCACGCTTAATCATGATCTAATATAATCTAGGGGTGGCATGGGGGCACAGTGGTCAGTACAGCTGCCCCACAGGGCCAGGGGCCCGAGTTCAATTCAATTCCAGCCTTGGGTCACTGTCTGTGCGGAGTCTGCACCTTCTCCCCGTGTCTGCGTGGGTTTCCTCCGGGTGCTCCGCTTTCCTCCCACAGTCCAACAGTGTGCAGGTTAGGTGGGTTGGCCGTGCTAAAATGCCCCTTAGTGTTTAAGGATGGACAGGTTAGGTGTGGTTACGGGGATAGGGCAGGGGAGTTGGCCTAGGGAGGGTTCTCTTTCACCTTAGGCCGTAACCCGGGCCCCTGCGCCGCCCAGAAACTCTAATGAAGGAAGCCACTCAAGCTGAGCGTGCGTGTGCCTATTGTTTGATAACTCAGTCTGCAACATTTTACGCACTTTGCATATTGTCTAACTTTCTTTTGTACTTTGTCTCTTGGTAACGTGATTTACTTATATTCACAGGCTTCATCCGGTAGCAGTAACACTCCAGCGATACACATTTGAAGATATTGTGTTGCAAAATTATCACATACCTTTTGGGGTAAGATATAGACAACCAAATACTTTCCCGGCCGTTGGAGCCAAAGAGATAATGTTGTCATTCACTGCACCATATAACTTTCCTGCACATCGTACATGGCCATTCATAGATTTTTTTTTTACGGTAACTATTATAGCAACGAACCAACAATTTGAAAAGATTGTTCATAACCATGTTGACCTCCCTCATTTCTGGAATTGCTGCGCGTTCATTGTAGCTTCTGATGTTGACATCCACAAGCCGATTTTTAAAAACTCCAGAGATGGGGGGAGCATGGCGGCGCAGCGGTTAGCACTGCTGCCTCGCGGCGCCGAGGACCCGGGTTCGATCCCACCCCCCCCGGGTCACCGTCCGTTTACACATTCTCCCCGTGTCTGCGTGGGTCTCACCCCCACAACCCAAAAAATGTGCAGGGTGGGTGGATTGGCCAGGCTAAATTGCCCCTTAATTGGAATTTCTTTTTTAAACTCCTGAAATGTTAAATGTTAATGACGAAACGATGAATCCATTGTTTCGGGATGTTTGAATATTGCACACAATTCGTTGCAAATGTTCTATTTTCCTTACTGGGAGCTGCTTTGTGTGGTCAAGTGGGTTAGTCCTCAAGCATCTGGCAGCATGAGTCCTAGTTTGATGTCGGACAGGACAACGTTGTCCAGGAGAAATTGTTGACCAACCACAGCGAATACAGTGACACCTTCTCGTCAGGTGCACTCATTTTAGTCAACACCTTGGGCTGGATTCTCCGCTGGCGGGACTCTCCGTTGTGCCAGCGGCGCACCCACGCCCAGGGATTTCCCGACGGAGTGGGGATGTCCACAATGGGAAACCCCCATTGGCCGGCTGGCGGGACGGAGAAACCCACCTCTTAGAGGCACTGGTAGGATATGGGTAAAAGTAGTTCTGGTGCAGGGCAGCACGGTAGCACAGTGGTTAGCACAGTTGCTTCACAGCTCCCAGGGTCCCAGGTTGGATTCCCGGCTTGGGTCACTGTCTGTGCGGAGTCTGCACCTTCTCCCCGTGTCTGCGTGGGTTTCCTCCGGGTGCCCCAGTTTCCTCCCACAGTCCAAAGATGCGCAGGTTAGGTGAATTGGCCCTGATAAATCGCCTTTAATGTCCAAAAAGGGTTATGTGGGGTTACGGGGATAGGGTGCAGGCATGGGCTGAAGTGGGGTGTTCTTTCCAAGAGCCGGTACCGGTACAGATGGGCCGAATGGCCTCCTTCTGCACTGTAAGATCTACGATTCTATGTGTATACTTACAAAGACGATCACCTATCAGCATCCAAGGTGTCAAAGGACCCACGACAACCAAACAACCCTTGCATGCTCTGATTTTCTCTCTCTACAACTGCATAAGAAGTTTAGAGACAAGTGCACGTTCATTTCAGTGGGTGAAGGTCGCTATTTGAGATCGCAGGCCCAACCACAGAGTCCCTTTGAATGATAAAAAGTGGGATTGCCAATAGCTAGCTTCCCGGTCAGGCCCCCGTGGCTGGTGAACTGAGCCACTCGGCAACATTGATGTGAGATCAGTGACGTGGCGTCTTTTCCTCCTGCAGACTCTCGTGCAGGTGGGGTTGTACGCGATGGGAAGGAACACGGAGATATTCTGCAAGCCCGAAAGGTACAACCCGGAAAGGTGGCTGAACCAGGAAAGCAATTACTTCAAAACCCTCGGCTTTGGATTTGGCCCTCGGCAGTGTGTCGGCCGCAGGATTGCCGAGGCAGAAATGCTGCTGTTTCTAATTCACGTAAGTCACACGTTAGATTTGTTCCTGGATTCAATGGGATTGAGCCGGATAGGATTCCCAGGGGGCTGGGCAGGGTGGATGCTGGGAGGTTGTCTCCCTTGTGGGAGAGTCTAGGACCAGAGGGCATCATCTGAGAGATGTGGAGGAATTTCTTCTCTCAGAGAACAGTGAACCTGTGGAATTCTTTGCGCCGAGAGCTATCGAGGCTGGTTTAATAAGGACACAGGAGGCCGGAGTCTCCGATTTTGAGGCTGTGTCCAAGGAAGTGTCTAGTTTTACGATGGAAAAGTCGGCAGCGACCCCGCACTGATGCGCCGTTCGGTGAGGGGCTCGCAGCTGCGCCACGTAAAACTCCCAGCATTCCCGACATAAACGGCTGGGGAATTGGCGGGGGTCCTCAGTGTCCAAAAAGGTTGCGTGGGGTTACTGGGTTATAGGGTGGATGTGTGGGCTTGTGTGTGGGTGCTCTTTCCAAGGGCTGCTGCAGACTCGATGGGCCGAATGGCCTCCTTCTGCACTGTAAATTCTATGAATGGCGGGGCAGACGCGATTGGTCGAATGGCCTCCAGGGGGCTGGTTTAGCTCACTGGGCTAAATCGCTGGCTTTTAAAGCAGACCGAGCAGGCCAGCAGCTCGGTTCGATTCCCGTACCAGCCTTCCCGGACAGGCGCCGGAATGTGGCGACTAGGGGGCTTTTCACAGTAACTTCATTGAAGCCTACTCGTGACAATAAGCGATTTTGATTTTTTTTCTGTCTCTTGCGTCTTATGACTTTAATCAACGCTTCCAACAAAATAAACCGTCCGGGGTTTTGGTAGCGGCACTCCTCAAAAGTTAAGCAACTTTTGGCATCCGTCGATTGCGGGACAGGGCGGAGATATCAAAACAACGGACTCTCTCGTAATGACCGAAGCAGGGGGGGGGGGGGGGGGGGGGGGGGGCAAAATGGATTTATATTTGCTGTTGATTTAACATCCTGCTGTTCACGTGACACATCTTTGTGGCGTCGGAATGCGACAGTGGCCGACTCACGTCTGTCCTCCTGTTCCATCGTTAGATGCTGCAGAACTTCAAAGTTGAAACAAACCGGCTGGTTGAAGTGAGAACAACCTTTGACCTCATCCTCATTCCGGACAGACCCATCATGTTAATTCTAAAACCTATCAAGTGAAGAGGAGAGAAAAAAGGGTACGTTTGTGCAGGATCCGTTCGGTGTTTTGTTTGAACGTTCGCCTGGAGAGTAACCAATGAATCATCTGGAGAGATGTGCGTGCTCAGTAACGGGTTCATACCGCTGGTAAATTTATTGACCCATCGCTTGGATTTACCCCCACGTAACTGACGATGACCGTCATATCCAAACAT
Source organism: Scyliorhinus canicula (assembly GCF_902713615.1). Taxonomy (NCBI): domain Eukaryota; kingdom Metazoa; phylum Chordata; class Chondrichthyes; order Carcharhiniformes; family Scyliorhinidae; genus Scyliorhinus; species Scyliorhinus canicula. The sequence goes on along the minus strand of NC_052169.1, from coordinate 7,831,217 downwards.
CTTTCTCCTCATTGGAGACGAGGAGTGAGCAGAAAGTGCAAAGCCACTAGCGAGGCGGCAGACTCTTTTGTATATCGCATTTCTTTGTTTTTACTTCAGACCTTTCACCCTCGTGTTAAAAGTAGTATTCCTGACCCTAGCTAAACTATCTTTGAAATAGGAGGATCAATTGGATGCCAGTGATTCGTCATGGGAATGAGGGTTCGTTGACGGTTGTATATGATGCTACAGATTCATTGTTTTCAATTTAAGTTTCATAAAAATGATTGGCTTTAAACAGCAAAGTGTTTTTTTTTAAGGTTGCCGATGTAAACGTGCTGCAACCAACAACCAAATTTCCATTTTGCGCTGTGGGGAATGGAGACCATTTGAACATTGTACAATTGGTCGCAATGTCTGAATATTTATTGCACCACAACAACTGCTGTTGCTCCCTTGTTATGTGACAAATTGGGCTGGATTCTCCGATTCTGAGGCTATGTTCCCCCCCCCCCCCCCCCCCCCCCCCCCCCCCGCCGGCGTGGGAATGGTGGCGTTTTACGCCAAAAAACTGGCACAAAGGGGCCATCGATTCCCTGTTTTGCTGGGGGTTAGCAGGACGGCAGCGGAGAGCACCCAGCTGTAGCCGCCGATACGCCCCGGAGAATTGCCGGGTCCGTGGCCGTGCACAGCGGCGGCCTGCTGCGGACGTGCCGTGCAACATGGCGATGGCCGCTCGCGGACCCGGCCCTCAAAATAGTCCCCCCCTTCGGCCGGCTCGCGCGCCCCTGACCGCCCCACCACAGTGCCCCCCCCCCCGCTCAGAGATCAGCCCTCCCTCGACTGCTGGACTGAGTCCGCAGCCACCGCGCCGAGTTCCCACCGGGTGAGACCATGAGAGACCCACGGCGTCGGGAACTCGGCGCTCGGGGGCAGAGCGTCGGGGGGGGGGTGGGACCTCGGGCAATTTCCTGAGGCCGTCGTTACGTGGCGCGGCGTACTCTAGGGGTACGCCGGAGGGGGCGGAGCATCACTAAAGCGGCGCCGCCCCCGATTTGATCGGGAATTTGGATTCTCCGGCCGTTCGCCGAACATGATTCCAGTGTCGGCGACCGGAGAATCCAGCCCATTATTTTTTATGTAGTCAAAGTCTTTAATGTGCAATAGTACAGGGGCTGGTTTAGCTCACTGGGCTAAATCGCTGGCTTTTCAAAGCAGGCCAGCAGCACGGTTCGATTCCCGTACCAGCCTCCCCAAACCGGCGCCGGAATGTGGCGACTAGGGGCTTTTTACAGTAACTTAATTGAAGCCAACTCGTGACAATAAGCGATTTTCATTTTTCATTTCATTTCATAGTAAGTGCAGACCCATTGAATATGTCTGCTGGAAGCACAAATACTTTCTGGCCTCTGCTGCTTACAGGTGCAGTTCTACATTGACCAGGGCCATTATTCTAGTCATTATGTTCCAGTTCCAGTTCTCCCCTCACACCAAGTGATGCACTAAGGTAGACGTCCGTCTGTTTCCATAGCTAGCAATTCCCGGAACAGGCCACTTGGCCTGTTGCCAGGGACTTGTAGCTGGAGGGGCGCTTCGGCACATCAAGTGTAGCTGACCAGGAGTCTCTCCCGCTCATACCATCAGCCATGCCGTGTTTGGAGGGTTTTCGAAGGTTGACACACTCGATCTGCTCGGCTGCGTTATGAACGCACCTTCCTTGGCCGTCAAGTCCTGGGGGGTGGGGGATTCGAACAGAGGAGGGGGCGTTAACCCACTGCACCACAAGGCCTCCGGTGATGATGTACATCTTCTTAAAATCACAACACACAAACATTTTCTTGGCTTGGCATCACTGGTCTGTTTACATTTTCTGTGTATTTTTGGCATGACAGGAAGTGATAATTATACTCATTAATAAACTCTTACTTTCCCAAGTACACCCATTATGAAAACGTCTGAGCTGCCTTTCATTTACATCTAAGTTGTTTTCACCTTGGCAGAATATGCTCCGAAATTGTTTCACAGAACGTTCTAATGGACTCTTAGCACGTATAATTTCATGATAAACAGATTAACAGTACATTTCACGCATACATAAAATATGATTCGCTAACCACTGAAACTCTTCATCATAGTCTTCACTCGAGTTTCTCGATTTATTTGGATGTGAAATATGTTTCCCCAGAGCCCAGCATTGAGGTTTATCCCCAAAAGGACAACTCCCTATGTGATTTTCATAAGCCCCGATTTAATTCTGATCACTGATCCATCCCACCCTCTCTTAGCCCGTGCGTGTTGCAAATGGTCATCTCCATTGTCATGTTCCATCTCCATTCCAAATCCCATTTCTCTCATGGCCCTTAATTGACACGGTCACCATTGTGTGCGGTGTACCTTGGGCTGATTTCAAGTTAGGGATATCAATCAGTTACCTCAGTCATGATGTGGAGATGCCGACGTTGGACTGGGGTGGGCACAGTAAGAAGTCTTACAACACCAGGTTAAAGTCCAACAGGTTTGTTTGGAATCACTAGCTTTCGGAGCGCAGCTCCTTCAGCAGGTGAGTGAAGAGGTGGGTTCCACAACCACATATAGAGACAAAGTCAATGATGCAAGACGATACTTTGAATTCGAGTTGTTGCAGGTAATTAAGTCTTTACAGGTCCAGATGGTGCGACTGGAGATAGGGGTAATCACAGGTTAAAGAGGTGTGTGTTGTCTCAAGCCAGGACAGTTGGTAGGATTTTGCAAGCCCAGGCCAGATCGGGGGGTTAAATGTAGTTAAATGTAGTGAGACATGAGTCCAAGGTCCCGGTTGAAGCCGTGCTCATGTGTGAGGAACTTGGTTATCAGTTTCTGCTCAGCGATTCTGCGTTGTCACGCGTCCTGAAGGCTGCCTTGGAGAACGCTTATCCGAAGATCAGAGGCTGAATGCCCTTGACTGCTGACATTTTCCCCGACTGAGGAAGGGAACATTCCTGCCTGGTGATTGTCGCGCAATGTCCGTTCATCCATTGTCGCAGCGTCTGCATGGTCTTGGTCAGTCAGCAATGCAGTAACATCACTTTCCCCATGAATGTCAGAGAGAATTTGAGAGCCCCAGGTTTGTATTCAAATGTAAGACATCCAAAAGTGTCATGAATGTCATGATGACCTCCATCTGGTGCTATATGCTTCTGCACCCGAGCCTGCACCTAACATTAAACTCAAGGGGCTGGATTCTCCGTCGGCAGGATCCTGCGTTTCGCCGGCAGCGAACTCACACCCCCGGATTTCCCGACTGTGTGGGGGGGTGCCCACAATGGGAAACCCCATTGGCCAGTTGCCGGGGTGGAGAATGCCGTTGGTGGCATGGGCCCGGCGCACCAGAAAACGGGACGGAGAATCCCGCCAGAGACCTTTACTCCGTCACTTGTTGCTTGTTGGTGCCCACCTGCGCTGGGTACTGTCGGTCAATGGCCAATTCCCTGTCCACAATGTCAGTACCCAGCAAGTTAAGGCTTAGACCCTGGGATATTGAAAATCCCCCACTGTCCCTTGTTCTAATGCAGCATTCCTGGCCTCCAGGTACGATAAGGCCTTGACAGTTCCTTAAGTATAAACCTGCTAGAGTTTTCGGGATAGTCATGGTGTGCTGTGCCCCTCATAAAATTGCCAGGAAATGCGGACTCAGATGGACCAGCAAGAGGACCTCACAGAGGAACAAAGGAAACTGAGAGGGTATCTCAGCAGAACTTGATAACGCGCACCTTCTTCCCGTATCCATGTGGACTTTTCACATATGATCAATTTTCCTACATCTTGCCAAGTGCCTCTGCAATAATCCACAATCATTAACATTTAGAAACATAAAAAATAGAAGCAGGAGGAGGCCATTCGGCCCTTCGAGCTTGCTCCGCCATTCATTATGATCATGGCTGATCATCAAGTTCAATACCCTGATCCCACCTTCCCCCCCATATCCCTTTAGCCCCAAGAGCTATTTCTAATTCCTTCTTGAAATATGGCCTCAACTACTTTCTGTGGTAGTGAATTCCACAGATTCACCACTGTCTGGGTGAAGAAATTCCTCCTCACCTCAGTCCTAAAATGTTTACCCCTTATCCTCAAGCTACAGTCCCTTAGTTCTGGACTCCCCCACCATCGGGAATATTCTTGCTGAACCTACCCTGTCTATTCCTGTTAGAATTTTGTAAGTTTCTATGAGATCCCATCTCACTCTTCTCAACTCCAACGAATACAATCCTAATTGATTTGGTCTCTCCTCATAGGACTGTCCTGCCACCCCAGGAATCAGCCTGGTAAATCTTCGCTGCACCCCCTCCATAGCAAGAACACCCTTCCTCAGATCAGGACACCAAAACTGCACACAATACTCCAGGTGTGGCCTCACCAATGCCCTACACAATTGCAGTAAAACATCCCAATCCTATACTCAGATCCTCTCGCTATGAAGGCCAACATACCATTTGCCTTCTTTGCTGCCTACTGTACCCGCACACTCACTTTCAGCGACTGATGCACGAAAACACCAAGGTCTCGCCGAGTATCCACCTCTCTCAATTTACACCCATTCAAGTAATAATCTGCCTTCCAGGGCAGCACGGTGGCTCAGTGGTTAGCACAACCGCCTCACGGCGCTGAGGTCCCAGGTTCGATCCCGGCTCTGGGTCACTGTCCGTGTGGAGTTTGCACATTCTCCCCGTGTCTGCGCGGGTTTCGCCCCCACAACCCAAAGATGTGCAGAGTAGGTGGATTGGCCACGCTAAATTGCCCCTTAATTGGAAAAAAATAATTGGGTAATCTAAAATTTATTTAAAAAAAGAAAAAAATAAATTTAAAAAATCTGCCTTCCATTTTCCTGCTACCGAAGTGGATTTATTTTGCCACCCAGCTTATCGGGTAGGCACCGCACACCTTTTTTTATTTCAACATTCAACTTTTCCTTAATCACGCAAATGAAACCACAGCCACATTCTGTAATTCACGTAGCGATATATATCGCCTCCCAAAGGTTCTCTGGTGTCCGCCGGACTTCACAATGTGTGTGGTGTGTTTGAGATCGAGGAGTACAGGTTCATAGCTCCTTGAAAGTGGAGTCGGAGGTGGACAAGGTGCTAGATTTTATTGGTCGGAATATTGAATACAGGAGTTGGGACATCTTGTTGAAGTTGTACACGACATTGGTAAGACCACACATGGAAGACTGTGTTCAGTTCTGGTCACCCTATTATAGGAAGGATATTGTTAAATTAGAAAGAGTGCAGAAGAAATTTACGAGGATGCTACCAGGACTTGATGGTCTGAGCTATAAGGAGAGGTTGGGTGGGCTGGGACTTTTTTCCTGGAGCGTAGGAGTCTTAGGGGTGATCTTATAGAGGTCTATAAAATAATGAGGAGCATGGATAAGGTAGATAGTCGAGATCTTTTCCCAAAGGCAGAGGAGTCTAGAACTAGAGGGCAGAGGTTTAAGGTCAGAGGAGAGAGATACAAAAGAGACCAGAGGGGAAATTCCTTCACACAGAGGGTGGTGAACATCTGGAACGGGCTGCCAGAGGCAGTGGTAGAGACGGGTACAATTTGATCCTTTAAACAGCAGATCGACAGTTACAAGGACAGGGTGGGTATCGAGGGATATGGGCCAAATGCAGGCAAGTGGGACTAGCTTAGTGATAGAAACTGGGCAGCATGGACAAGCTGGGCCGAAGGGTCTGAAACATCTCTGACTCGATGAGTACCCAGGCTGGTGCTTCATCCTGTGGCTTGATCAAGCTGAATGTCCGGGAGAGGTTCCTGGATCGCCAAGTGGCTGTCAGCGGAGCTTAAGGAGGTGTCGTTTCTTGATCCCGAGGTGGGCTGGGTAGGGGCGGGGGGGCGGGGGGGGGGGGGGGGGGGGGGTGTCCAGCCTGGCCCTGCGCAAATTCTGGCACACATCAGAAAGGAATAGTTTGGCTGTGTTGTCCTTCGAAGAGACATACTTTATCGTAGCAATGACATTGCAGGAGACCCCTCTCTACATCTAGCCCAGCTGATATCCAAAGAGAAGAAGGTCACCCAGCAAACCAAAGCCCACTTGGCACGTGGCCGCGTGTTCGTGCGACATTGAAATGCTGCTTTTATGACCTCTGCAATTCAATGTCCCTGGAGGTGTCAATCACTCTAAGGAACACTCTAAGGTTATGGCTACAAGTCTCCGATTAGAAATGTTTCCTAATGCAGTGCTCCGAAACAAAACAGCACAACAATGGATATCTTTGTGGGATAGTATTTTATTCTTACGTGGAGCAAAGACAGAAATGAATAGAAGCTATATTGCTCAGTCTACAAATTGTTAATAAAGAGCATACATGTTAATTCATTAAAAAACATTAACAGCTTTGTAAAAAATAACTATATATATATATTTCTTAACAATCAACATTCCCGTATTGGAGTCACGTGTGGGAGAATGAGCTAGAATCTTTAGGAGTAAGCACGATCTGATTTTGTATCACGTAAGTATGACCAGCTTCGATTTAGCTCCAAGCTACCGTGCTCATTTTCAATTTGACTCTCAAATCAAATGTTCTCTTGTTTGCTGGGCGTAAACTCTTATTCTGAAATTCATGCCAAAGGGTCAAGCATTCCACGTCGATTTCGGGTCAGAACTGAATCTGATGGGTTCTTCTGTTGAAATGGCAAGAGGAAATCGTCAAAGTAACAAGAGCGCTGCACAATCCTCACCCAACCCTGGGCCTGGGGGTTCTGTCTTGTAACTGGGGACACGCGTAGTGGTCGGAAACTAAAGTTCATAAGGATAATAGTCATTAATTAAACCAAGAAGGAGACCAGGAGAAACCCCCTTACCCAGAAACTACACACGGATATACGAAATAGGAGCAGAAGTAGGCCATTCGGCCCCTCGAGCCTGCTCTGCTATTTGATAAGATTATGGCTGATCAGTTCACGTTTCGAGTTCCACATTCCCGCCTACCCCCGACAACCTTTGATCCTCTTGTCCAACAGGAATCGATCTGCCTCTGCCTTAAAAATATTCAGTGACGCCCCCATGTCCACAGCTTTCTGAGGCATAAAGTTCCAAAGTCGAAAAATCCTTTTGAGAGAAAAGAATTCTCCTCATCTCGTGTCCGAAAAGGGTGGCCCCATACTTTTAAAACAGTGCCCCCTCGTTCTGGACTCACCAACGAGACAAATTGTCCTTTCCACGTCCATCTTGTCAAGATCATTGAAGATCTTATATAGCTCAATCAAGTCAGCCTTCCAAACTCCAGTGCAAACAGGCCCACCCTGTCCAATCTATCCTCATAAATCAACCCACTCATTCCCGTAATCTGTAAACTTCCGAACCACCTCCAACGCAGTTAGAATGTGGAACTTACCACATCAGACTAGTTGAGGTGAAATGATTAGATGCATTTGAGGGGAAGTATTATAAACACATGAAGGGGAAAAGTGTGTTTATTGAGTGCAGCTCCAACTACACTCAAGAAACTCAACACCATCCAGGACAAAGCAGCCCCGCTTGATTGCTCCCCCTTCCACAAATACTCAAATCCTCCACCACTGACACACAGCGGCAGCCATGTGCACCATCTACAAGATGCACTGCAGTAACTCACCAAGGTTCCTTAGACAGCACCTTCCAAACCCACGACTACTACCATAGAATTTATCGTAGAATTTACAGTGCAGAAGGAGGCCAGTCGGCCCTTCGAGTCTGCACCAGCTCTTGGATAGAGCACCCCACTTAACCCCAGACCTTCGCCCTATCCCCATAAACCAGTAACCCCAGCTAACCTAAGGGCAATTTAGCACGGCCAATCCACCTAACCTGCACATCTTTCGGGACTTGTGGGAGGAAACTGGAGCACCCAGAGGAATCCCACGCAGACACGGGGAGAATGTGCAAACTCCACACAGACAGTCACCCAAGCCGGGAATCGAACCCAGCACCCTGGAGCTGTGAAGCAACTGTGCTAACCACTGTGCTACCGTGCTGTCCATCTAGAAGGTCAAGAGGAGACAATTGGGAACCCCACTGCCTAGAGGTTCCCCTCCAATTCACTCACCACAGTGACCCGGGAATATATCGGTCGTTCATTCATTGCCGCTGGATCAAAATCCTGCAACTCCCTTCCTAACAGCACTGTGCGTGTACCTACACCTCAAGGTTCAATATCGCAACTCACCACCACCTTACGAAGAACAACTAGGGATGGGCAACAAATGCTGGCCTAGCCAGCGATGCCCACCTTCTCTAAATTACCAAAAACAAAATGCCAATGGGGTTCGAGATAGTGGAATAGGAGGAGGTGCATGTGGAGGTTAAACACCTGTATGGATCAGAATGGCCTGTTTTCTTTTCAGCGAAGGCTACGTAACACATTGTCCTCCAGGCCTGTGGCATATCATACTGTCACCCGTGATCCTTCCTTCCTGCAACCTCCAGGCTTTTGAAACCCCAATTCAACAGCACGTGGCCACAGCTCTCTAACTTATATCCTTGTTTATCTACTCTCTCCGCCCTTCCTGGGCCTCCCTCCAGGTTTCCCATTTAAAAGTATGCCTCTTAAAAAAAAAACACAAAGTTTGTAGCAGGCGAACAGTACGAGGGGAAGAAGCTCACTCACCAAGGGAAAATCATGTAACACCATGGTGGAGGTTCTGCTGAAACCGTGTTCGTACTCAGAGAGTCGCGTCAACATCTCCTGCTTCGCCCACCCCCATTTCCGTGAATTCTCATCCAACTAAACAAATAAACAGTGGAGAGATATGAAGATCAACTATTTACAGTGGAAGCCATGGGCAAAAATGAAATCCTCAGAGCGCGATTGAGTTGGTAATAATTTTCATGTTTCACAATGAGCCATGATATCAGACTTCGGATTTTTCTTTGTTATGTGTACCAAACACCCCACAGCTAATTTGCCATAGAAACTATAAACATGGGCGCAAAACACATGACTATTCAACACTACTCGTGTTGAATAAGAGGCCTAAACGGGAAATGTGCTACCCGGGCCGCACATGGTCCCAGTTTTTACAACGGGGAGCTCTGCTCGCCAGAACTGCCCGTTGTACCGAGAGGTCTCGATCTCTGAGGCCTACAAAAAAAATCCCGACCTCCCCCCAGACTGAACGCAACCTGGGAGAATCCCCAGGCCCCTCCCAACACCCACGGTGGGCAACCCCAGCCCAATTGAGTATAAGAGCGGGTATGCCGTGCTGAAATTATACGGGGCCTTGCTGGGGCCTGACCTGGAATAGTGTGTGCAGTTTTGATCTCTTTATCGGAGGAAGGATGTTCTTACAATAGACGGAGTGCAGCAGCGAAGGTTTACCAGACTGGTTCCTGAGACAGCGGGACTGATATATGAGGAGAGATTGAGGTGGTTAGGATTATATTCAATGGAGTTCAGAAGAATGAATGGACATCTCACAGAAACCTATAAGATCCTAACAGGATTAGTCAGGATAAATGCAGGTAGGATATTCCTGATGGTGGAGGTGTCCAGAACCAGGGGTCATAGTCTGAGGATATATGGGAAACCATTTAGGACTGAGGTGAGGAGAAATCTCTTCACCCAGACACTGCTGAGCCTCTGGAATTCCCTACCACAGTTGGCAGTTGAGGCCAAAACATTGTGGGCGGAATTCTCCGCTCCCGGGAAAAATCGGGAGGGCCGTCGTGAACTCGGCCGAGTTTCACGACGGCCTCGGAGGCCGCTCCTCGCCCCCTATTCTCGCCTCCCGGCGGGGCTAGGAGCGGCGCTCCGTAACTCTGGGCCGCGGGGGCGCCGTGCCAAGAATGACACGGCCGGCGCACCTAATGACGTCAGCCGCGCATGCGCAGGTTGGCCGGCTCCAACCCGCGCATGCGCGGCTGACGTCATGACGCTGACGGCACGAACCCGTGCATGCGCGGCTGACGTCATGACGCTGATGGCACGAACCCGCGCATGTGCGGTGGCCGTCTTTCCCCTCAGCCGCCCCACAAGACGCGGCGGCTTGATCTTGCCGGGCGGCGAAGGGGAAATAGTGCGTCCGATTTGGACGCCGGCCCGACGATCGGTGGGCACCGATCGCGGGCCTGTCCCCTCCCGAGCACAGTCGTGGTGCTCATTCCCCACCAGGCCCCCTACAAGCCCCAAACGGGCATCTCACGGAGTTTTCACAATGGCAGCGACCAGGTGTGGTTGCCGCCGTCGTGAACCGGTCACGAACGGCAGGCCGCTCGGCCCATCCGGGTCGGAGAATCGCCGGTCGCCGTGAAAAACAGCGAGCGGCGATTCTTCCGAGCGGAGGGTGGGAGAATCGCGCCCATAGTCTGAGGATATATGTGAAACCATTTAGGACTGAGGTGAGGAGAAATCTCTTCACCCAGACATTGTTGAGCCTCTGGAATTCGCTACCACAGGTAGCAGTTGAGGCCAAAACATTGTACGTTTCAAAGAAGGAGTTAGATGTAGCTCTTGGGGCTAAAGGGATCAAACGATGTGTGGGGGGGGGGGGGGGGGAGTCATAATGAATGGAGGAGCAGGCTTGAAGGGCCAAATGGCCTACTCCTATTTTCTATGTTTCATCACATTGTTGGATCAGAGACGGCGGAGATGCTTTCTGTAAACACTTTTCAAAATCTACGTACCAGTGTCTCTAGCGTTTGTATGCGGTTTCGAGCCTTTTCCAATGTCGCGAGTAAACTAAGTTTCTCCGTGTCCGGGAGGGATTCCTGAAGGAAAGATGAGCACAGTCAAAGGTCATCGCAAACAGAGGGGTTCATCGGGGGGGATTAAAGTGTTGGAAAGCTGAACCAAACATCGGGAATTGTATGCAGAGTTGCCATCCCGGCAGGATTGTCCAGGAGCTGAGGATTCGCCTCCAGGAGCTAACGAACAAGAGGAGAAAAAAAGTCACGGAATCGTTACGGTGCAGCGGGAGGCCATTCGGCCCATCGACTCTGTACCGGCTCTCCAAACGAGCATCGTGACTTAGTGCCGTTTCCCCCTGCCCTTTTCCCCCGTGCCCCTGCGTCTTATTTCTATTCAAATAATCATCTAATGCCGTCATGAATGCCTCGATTGAACCTGCCTCCACCACACTCCCAGGCTGTCCAACCACGCGCTGTGCGGAAAGGTCATTCTCGTAGGGAGCAGTAAAAAAAATGTTTTTTTTGATCATAGAACAGTACAGCACAGAATGGGCCCTTCAGCCCTCAATGTTGTGCCGAGCCATGATCACCCTACTCAAACCCACGTATCCACCCTATACCCGTAACCCAACAACCGCCCCTTAACCTTACTTTTATTAGGACACTACGGGCAATTTAGCATGGCCAATCCACCTAACCCGCACATCTTTGGACTGTGGGAGGAAACCGGAGCACCCGGAGGAAACCCACGCACACAGGGGGAGGACGTGCAGACTCCACACAGACAGTGACCCAGCCGGGAATCGAACCTGGGATCCTGGAGCTGTGAAGCATTGATGCTAACCATCATGCTACCCTGCTGCCCAATGTTCATTATGTTCATGATTTTGTTCATTAATAATCAACAGTTTGGAGATAAGAGAAAAAGCTGGGTAGCGGAGTTGGGGGCTGGGCATCAAGATTATGTCCCACTGGAGTTCATAAATCTAAATATACAGGATGCTCCAATAATGTTGAAATGGTCTATTTAACATAAAAATTTAGGAACGCTACACTGCGACTGATAGAGATTAAGATCTAAGATTAAGATCTATGGACCTGGTTGAAGAAAGGAATTGAACTCATTTGGCTTTCCAAGTCGCAGTCCGACACACCTCTCTCTGCCTCTTTCAATCTTCTCCTGAAAGAGATGGTCAGATATGCAAGGGGCCAGTGTCTGTGACAGTGCAGCACTCCCTCAGTGCAGCACCGGGGTCTCAAACAACAGCAACGACAACTTGCATTTGTGTAGCACCTTTGACGGAGTGAACTATCTCCAGGAGCGTTAACAACAACATTTTGACACTGAGTTGATATTTAGGACAGATGGCCAAAAGCTTCATCAAGGGGTTTTAGGGAACGTCATAAAGGAGGAGAGAGAGAGAGGCAGGGAAGTTTAGGGACGGAGTTCTAAATCTTCGGCACTTGGCAAGTGGTCGGCTTGGCTGCCAGTGATGGAACGAGTGCCACCATTTAGGTTACGAGTTCAAATCCTCGTGTGGGACCCAAATCCGCAACTTTCTAACTCGGCGGGGAATTTTGTTTTTTTAAAAAACATTTTATTCAGGATTTGTAAATTTTTCTCAGTGGGGAATTTTAATTGAAGCTTTTTTACTGCAGTCAAAACGGCAAAGAATACCGCAGGTCCACTTGATAGGGGGAGACAATGGTAATGTCGCTGGGCTATTAATCCAGTCGATTTCTAGTAATCCTGGATTACTAGTTATCCAGGCTAATGCTCTGGGGACACCGAAAATGCTGGTAAAACTCAGCAGATCTCGTGGCATCTGTGGAGAGAGAAACAGAGTTAGTAAAAATAGTAAATGTAAAGATATAATTGATATAATTAGGGGCTGGTTTAGCACACTGGGCTAAATCGCTGGCTTTTAAAGCAGACCAAGGCAGGCCAGCAGCACGGTTCAATTCCCGTACCAGCCTCCCCGAACAGGTGCCGGAATGTGGCGACTAGGGGCTTTTCACAGTAACTTCATTGAAGCCTACTCGTGACAATAAGCCATTTTCATTTTTTTTTCAATTGCAAAGGGGGGGGGGGGGGGGGGGAGGTGGGACAGATCGGAAGAACGGGGATGGGTCGGGGCAAAGGAGAGATTGGCAACTGTGTCATGGATAGAAGACAAAGGGGAGTGTTAATTCCACCATTAAGGGATGGCGAGGGACAATAGTGATCAGCAATTTCCAGCATCCGCAATGTTTTGCTGTTATCAATGCTCTGGGGGGCAGCACGGTGGCCTAGTGGTTAGCACAACCGCCTCACGGCGCTGAGGTCCCAGGTTCGATCCCGGCTCTGGGTCACTGTCCGTGTGGAGTTTGCACGTTCTCCCCGTGTCTGCGTGGGTTTCGCCCCCACAACCCAAAAATGTGCAGGGTAGGTGGATTGGCCATGCTAAATTGCCCCTTAATTGGAAAAAAATAATTGGGTAATCTAAATTTAATTAAAAAATCAAAAAAAAATCAATGCTCTGGGGACATGGGTTCAAATCCCACCCTGGCGTGTTTAAAATTCAATGAATAAATCTGGAATTGAGAGCTCGCCGAAGTAACAGTGACCATGAAACTATCATCAATTGTGAAAAAAACCCAACTGGTTAACTCACGACCTTGAGGGAAGGAAATCTGCCTCCCTTACCTGGTCTGGCCGATATGTGACTCCAGACCCACGGCAATGCAAATGGTTCTTAATTCACAAGTCACTCGGTTCGAGGGGAATTAGATATGGGCAATACATGCTGGTTTAGCCAGCGACGCCCACATCCCGTGAAAGAATTTTTTAAAAAAATAAACTCTCACTTATTGCATTACATGGGATCATAGAATTTACAGTACAGGAGGCCATTCGGCCCATTGAATCTGCACTGGCCCTCGGAAAGAGCACCCGACCTAAGCCCACACCTCCACCCCATCCCGTAACCCGACCCAATCTTTTTGGACACTGAGGGCAATTTAGCATGGCCAATCCACCTAACCCGCACACCTTTGGACTGTGGGAGGAAACCGGAGCACCCGGAGGAAATCCCCGCAAGACACGGGGAGGACGTGCAGACTCCGCACAGACAGTGACCCAGCCGGGAATCGAACCTGGGACCCTGGAGCTGTGAAGCAACTGTGCTAACCACTGTGCTGCCGTGCCCCACGCCAATCGTGCGTGGGAGTCTCCGTCCCGCCGCACCCGTTTCTCGGTGCTTTGCGCCCCCACCGGCAGCGGGATTCTCCGTCCCGGCATCCGGCCAATGGGGGAGGCCCCAGGGCGGCGGGAAATCCGCGGGCATGAACGCGCTGCCGGCGAAGCGGAGGATCCCGCGGACGGAGAATCCAGTCCCATACCTTTACGGAGAGCACTGGTTGCTGGAGAATGATGGGCGCAGGCTGGTGTCGTAACGTCCCTATCTCGTCCCTCAGCCGGGCGTTCTCTGCCAGCAGAACAGACTCCACCTCTTTCCTCAGGCTGTCATTGGTAAATCCTATTCGAACACAAGCAACCTCAGGATTTGCCATTACACACAATGCAAAGCGAATGCCCTAACCAACATTAGCGTCCGTTTAGAATCGTGGAATTTACAGTACAGAAGGAAGCCATTCGGCCCATCGAGTCTGCACTACCCCTCGGAAAGAGCACCCTCCTTCAGCTCGCGCCCCCACCCTACCCTCGTAACCCGACCTAATTCTTTGGCCACTAAGGGGCAATTTAGCGTGGCCAATCCACCCAACCTGCACATCTTTGGACTGTGGGGGGAAACCGGAGCACCCGGAGGAAACCCACGCAGACACGGGGAGAACGTGCAGACTCCGCACAGACAGTGATCCAAGGCCAGAATCGAACCTGGGACCCTGACGCTGTGAGGCAGCAGTGCTAACCATTGTGCTACCGTGCCGCCCCTTGTTTACATTAAAAATCCACTTGCTGTCTTTGATTTGAATCTCAAAGTACAAAAAAATAATTAATTAATGTCACGTTTCAAATGGAACCAAATACTGACAACATTTGGAAGTGACTGTGGATCATGTAAATATCCACAACGTAACGTTCAATCACTTGATGCTATTAAGCTATTAAGGGGCCTCACGGTAGCATGGTGGTTAGCATCAATGCTTCACAGCTCCAGGGTCCCAGGTTCGATTCCCGGCTGGGTCACTGTCTGTGTGGAGTCTGCACGTCCTCCCTGTGTGTGCGTGGGTTTCCTCCGGGTGCTCCGGTTTCCTCCCACAGTCCAAAGATGTGCGGGTTAGGTGGATTGGCCATGCTAAATTGCCCGTAGTGTAAGGTTAATGGGGGGATTGTTGGGTTACGGGTATACGGGTTACGTGGGTTTAAATAGGGTGATCATTGCTCGGCACAACATCGAGGGCCAAAGGGCCTGTTCTGTGCTGTACTGTTCTATTCTATTCTAAGCTGTTGCCCCCTGGCTGGACAGTCTGGCACTTGGGGGATGTGGGAGGCATAGTTCCAGGATACAGGGGGGGGGGGGGTCATCAATTCAGCTCTTTGATGAGGGCCCCACAACGAAGCGGAAATGTTCCTTCCTATCCATGCCCCTCATAATGTTGACGTTCCCCATCATCCTTTGCTGCTCTTAGGAAAACAATCCCCGCCTATCCAGCCTCCTCCTCTTGGCTGAAATGTTCCAGCCCAGGCAGCATCCTGGTGAATCTCCTCTGCGCCCTCTCTCGTGCAATCACATCCTTCCTCTCGTGAGGTGACCAGAACTGCACCCAGTACTCCAGCTGTGGCCCGACAGAATTCTTCAATCAGCAGCTGGTGGCATTCCATAACCCCAGAATGTTCAGGAAATGAGCACATTCAAGGCTGAGATTGGCGGGTTTTGGGGCACTGAGGGATTCACAGGATATGGCGCCAGGGCGAGAAAGTGGAGTTGAGGTAATCAGCCATAATCTCTGTCATAATATGCACACAAGTATATGATGGTGCACAGACAGACATTGATTGACACACAGGATGACCAATGAACACACAGAACACAGCAGCCAATCACCAGCCAGGACACGGCCACTATAAAGCCAGAGGGCACTAGTTTTCCCGCTCTCTCGGGATGCAGCCTCTGAGACAGTCAGAGCCTGTGAGCAGCAACTAAAACATACACCATGTGGTAGTAAGATAGTCTGGTCAGGTTAGCCTCAGGTCTCCAGTCAACTCAGCATAGTGTCAACCCACAGTTAAAGTATGTTTAATAGTTAAGAGTTCAATAAAATAGAGTTGCATTTCTCCAAGTGTTGGAAGCCTGTCTCTCTCACTGCTGCAGTAAACGCAGTCCTCGCAGACCCAGCATACCCAACACATCGATCTCGTTGAAAGATAGAGCAGGCTCGAGGGGCCGAATGGCAGACACCTGCTCCTCTTTCTTGGTTCCTCTGTCAGTGAACCTACCTGTACGTTTTTTAGATGCGTTGGGCTTCTCTCTGGGTATCTCTTTCAACTTTTTGTCCAAAAGACTCTCCATTCTTTCTATCACCTGCATTAAAAAGGCAGCAAATAGACGGGTTAGATTTATGAACGGTGATTTATTCAGAATTTACCCAACCTCTGCGAGAGCGGGAAAATGACCTGCCTGTCAGAATATATCTCTAATACTGTGGAGTCATGCAGAGTATTACAATAAGAATCCAGTTGAGAGACCATGTTTGAATGGACCAAGGGGTTTTATGCCATCTTTTGGGAAAAAAAACATTAAAAAGTAGTATCTGTAGTATTGTAATAGTATCAAAAGTAATTCATCAGCAGATGTTCTAGTACAACAATGTGTAATAGAAACATGAATGTGCATTAAGAACAAGAACAAAGAAAATTACAGCACAGGAACAGGCCCTTCGGCCCTCCCAGCCTGCGCCGATCCAGATCCTTTATCTAAACCTGTCGATTATTTTCCAAGGTCTACTTCCCTCTGTTCCCCGCCCGTTCATATATCTGTCTAGATGCCTCTTAAATGATGCTATCGTGCCCGCCTCTACCACCTCCGCTAGCAAAGTGTTCCAGGCACCCACCACCCTCTGCGTAAAAAAACTTTCCACGCACATCTCCCTTAAACTTTCCCCCTCTCACCTTGAAATCGTGACCCCCCTTGTAACTGACACCCCCACTCTTGGAAAAAGCTTGTTGCTATCCACCCTGTCCATACCTCTCATAATTTTGTAGACCTCAATCAGGTCCCCCCCTCAACCTCCGTCTTTCCAACGAAAACAATCCTAATCTACTCAACCTTTCTTTAAGTGACAAAGATGCTTCTCCTGATGATCTGGAGGTTCCGATGACTTACCCCGAGTTGCAATCGAGAAAAACCTGCCGATGGCTTAGCCAGCGTGCTCGCCTGGCAGCTTTCGCATCTTGGTTTTAACAACCAGATGATTGTTAAGTGGCCACCAGAATCAAGAGCCTGTAGTTATCAGAACGGACTGAAGGGACTCGGGTCCCAGTGGCACAGTGGTTAGCACTGATGCCTCACAGCACCAGGGACCCGGCTTCAATTCCAGCCTTGGGTGGCTGTGTGGAGTTTGCACTTTCTCTCCGTGTCTGCCACCTTCATGCCTGCAGGTCCACTCTTATGACCTTGGTACCTTCCTCAGTACTGCACTACCCTCAACTTCGTGAACTATAGGGCAGCACGGTAGCATGGTGGTTAGCATAGGTGCTTCGCAGCTCCAGGGTCCCAGGTTCGATTCCCGGCTGGGTCACTGTCTGTGCGGAGTCTGCACGTCCTCCCCCTGTGTGCGTGGGTTTCCTCCGGGTGCTCCGGTTTCCTCCCACAGTCCAAAGATGTGCGGGTTAGGTGGATTGGCCATGCTAAATTGCCCATAGTGTCCTAAAAAGTAAGGTTAAGGGGGGGGGTTATTGTGTTACGGGTATAGGGTGGATACGTGGGTTTGAGTAGGGTGATCATTGCTCAGCTCAACATCGAGGGCCGAAGGGCCTGTTCTGTGCTGTACTGTTCTATGTTCTATGTTCTATGCGTGGGTTACCTCCGGGTGCTCCAGTTTCCTCCCACAGTCCACAAATGTGCAGGTTAGATGGATTGGCCATGCTAAGTGGGCGGCACGGCAGCACAGTGGTTAGCACTGTTGCTTCACAGCGCCAGCAGCTGGTTTAGCTCACTGGGATAAATCGCTGGCTTTTAAAGCAGAACAAGCAGGCCAGCAGCACAGTTCGTTTCCCGTACCAGCCTCCCCGGACAGGTGCCGGAATGTGGCGACTAGGGGCTTTTCACAGTAACTTAATTGAAGCCTACTCATGACAATAAAGCGATTTCCATTTCATTTTTTCATTTTCAGGGTCCCGGGTTCGATTCCCGGCTTGGGTCACTGTCTGTGCGGAGTCTGCACGTCCTCCCCATGTCTGCGTGGGTTTCCTCCGGGTGATCCGGTTTCCTCCCACAAGTCCCGAAAGACGGGCTTCTCAGGTGAATTGAACTTTCTGAATTCGCCCTCCGTGTACCCGAACAGGCGCCGGAGTGTGGCGACTAGGGAATTTTCACAGTAACTTCATTGCAGTGTTAATGTCAGCCTACTTGTGACACTAATAAAGATTATTAAATTGCCCCTTAATGTCCAAAAGTTGCCTAAATTGCCCAAAGGTCAGGTGGGGTTATGGGGTTACAGGAATAGGGTGGGGGAATGGGCCGATGTGGGGTGTTCTTGCAGAGGGTCGGTGTAGACTCGATGGACCAAATGGCCTCCTTTTGCACTGTAGGGATTATCTCCAGATAAGAGAAGACTGAGGGGTTATCTAATAGAGGTCCTTAAAACTACTGAGGTGTTTGATGAGGTAGATATAGGGGTGATTGGTTTCACTGGTGTAGGCATCCAAAACTAGGGCTCAAAAATAGAAGAGGTGAGATTTTCCAAAGCCTCCCGTTCACAGGATCTTCCAGTCCTGCCTGAGTCAACGGGGGGGGGGGGGTTTGAATGTGTCAGCATTTCAATGGGGCTAGAAGGTCTCGACAAAGATATTCACGAATAAAGGGAGATACGCTGGGTAAGGTTTTCACACAGAGAGTGGTGAGTGCCTGGAACGCGCTGCCAGAGGATGTGGTGGAAGCAGACACATTAGCAACACTGAAGAGATGTCTGGATGGGTCCATGAATAGTGAGGAAATAGAGGGATACGGACTGAGTGAGGGCAGAAGGTTTTGTTTTCAGTGCGGGCATCATGATCAGCACAGGCTTGGAGGGCCGAAGGGCCTGTTCCTGCGCTGTACTGTTCTTTGATCTTTGTATTACCAAATGAAGTTGAGGTGGAAAGTATCGATACATTTGAAAAATGAAAATCGCTTATTGTCACGAGTCGGCTTCAATGAAGTTACTGTGAAAAGCCCCTAGTCGCCACATTCCGACGCCTGTTCGGGGAGGCTGGTACGGGAACTGAACCGTGCTGCTGGCCTGCTTTAAAAGCCAGCGATTTAGCCCAGTGTGCTAAACCAGCCCCATTTAAGGGGAAGCAATATATAAATGCTTGATTGAGAAAAGAAGTGAAGGATATGTTGATAGGGTGGGATGAAGGAAGGTGGGGGAGGTGGTTTACGTGGAGTATAAACACTGGTGCAAAACAATTGTGTCAAATGGCCTGTTTCTCTGTTGTAATTTCTAGGAAATTCTACAGGCAGGATTTTCCCACCCTTCCTGCTGGTGAGACCTTCCGGTCCCGCCAGAGGTGCCCCCCCCTTCCTCCCGTGGCTGGGACCCCCGGTGATAGGACGGTTGAGCCATGCAAAACACCGTAGACATCAGTGGGCCTTCTCCATCGTCAGAGAGCTCTCGGTGGGGCTTGGGAAATCCCACCTTATGTATCTGATGCACAGTCGATCCCTTATAATTCATATTTGACAATATAAGGGCAGCACGGTAGCATTGTGGATAGCACAATCGCTTCACAGCTCCAGGGTCCCAGGTTCGATTCCGGCTTGGGTCACTGTCTGTGCGGAGTCTGCACATCCTCCCCGTGTCTGTGTGGGTTTCCTCCGGGTGCTCCGGCTTCCTCCCACAGTCCAAAGATGTGCAGGTTAGGTGGATTGGCCGTGATAAATTGCCCTTAGTGTTTAAAATTGCCCTTAGTGTTGGGTGGGGTTACTGGGTTATGGGGATAGGGTGGAGATGTTAACCTTGGGTAGGGTGCTCTTTCCAGGAGTCGGTGCAGACTCGATGGGCCGAATGGCCTCCTTCTGCACTGTAAATTCTATGTAAAAAAAAAAAAATCAATTAGGCAAGAGGTAAGGCACCACGGTGGAGCAGTGGGCTAGCACTGCTGCCTCACGGTGCTGAGGTCCCAGGTTCAATCCCGGCTCTGGGTCACTGTCCGTGTGGAGTTTGCACATTCTCCCCGTGTCTGCGTGGGTTTCACCCCCACAACCCAAAGATGTGCAGGGTCGGTGGATTGGCCATGCTAAACTGCCCCCTAATTGGAAAAATGAATTGGGTAATCTAAATTTATTTTTTTAATTAGGCAGGAGTTTTGACCCGAAAAATTGTGTTTCGACTTAAAAACACACAAGTCAGGTTCATTTCCCATTCAGGATTCCGAGTACGAAGCAAGTTTAACTTTAGAACTGGGCCGACAATCAAACCTATCGTGGTTTAGAAACTGCCACAGCAACAGTATCACCTTCTCCTGTTGCCGAATAGTATCTTCCAGAATCTTGGATTTGTGCATTTTTCCCTGGTATTTTTGTAACACGGCTTGTTGCTGTTGATGGGCTTTCTGTAACCGGAGCAGCTCGGCCTCACGATCGTTCTTCTAAAACAGACAACAGAGACACAGATGTTAAGTAATGGGTTAAGAGACATTGCAATTAGTTGTCTCATTTATGTTAAGTGTTCAATGATTGTCTCATTTATGTTAAGTGTTCAATGATTGACACTGATGTGTAAAGGGGCTTCAGGTGGACTCTGGAGCTTGTGATGATCTGTAGAGTTCTGTGCAGAGTGAGTTTGAACCATTAAAGGTATGTTGGTGAAAAAGGAGCTGAACTCTTGCCTCTTCATACTGCATCTAGTACTGTTAACACAGAGACTTCAGTGAGCTCAGATAGCAGCAATGCCCGCTGTTAAAACTTACACAAGGATCAAAAAACGCACGGTGCACCCGACATTCTGGTCCCTTTTCGCTCAGGCAAACACTGCTCGACGCATCCCTCGAATAACACGTTATCCCAATTTGTCTCTCCTGTCCAGTGAGACTGTTTTCGACACCAGCATCTCTTTATAACTCATTCCACCAATCTATTAGCCTTTAAAGTGACCTGACGTTCCTCTTACTTATAATTTACTCTGTTTTACCTTGCGTTTCTTTTCAATCCTTCGCCACTTTGAACAATATTCTTGGACTAATTTTGGCTTTCCCATTCATAGCCTTAAATGTTTCAACTGATCTGTTTGAAGCTTTCTTTTCTCTGTTTAAAAACAAACGCAACTTCCTTAAAACTTTCCTCATAATTCCTGATTCATCTTCGTAGCCCATTCCTCAAGTACAATAATTACATGCCATCATTTGGTGATGACAACTGCACAGAATATCAAATCTAAAAAAAGTGCATCAAGACATTATTTGCCAGGGCAATTCCTTGATTGGGATTTTGCAGTTTACCCCGGTGCCCACATGGTCTCCACATGCCAGATTTAATTTGAGCCAATGTTTAAAAACTGTAATGCCTAAGTGAGGAGTATGATGGAGTACCCTGGCACTACCGATGTCACCCAGGAACCGTGGCACTGCCAGCCTGGCACCCTGGTAGTGCCACCTGGGTGCCACCCTGTGAGTGCCACCTCGGCACACTGGCAATCCCACATGGGCACCCTGGCAGTGCCACCTGGCAATGCCAGAGTGCCCAGATGGCACTGCCACTCTGACAGGGGCACTACCAGGGTGCCAGTGCCAAGGTGCACAGGTGGCATTTTCTACGTGCCAGGGATCAGACCTGGGCATGCCCCCCCCCCCTTATGAGGTGGGTGAGAGGTGCTTGAGGACTCCCTAATTAGTATGCTGGGGCGTTTGGGGAGGGGGGGGGGGGTCCGGTTGCCGCTGGGGGGTAAGGGCCGAGAGATCGGGCTGCCATTTTTAATTTAGGAATTATTTTTCTAAGGTTTTTAATATTTTGTACAAAATATACAGGGTAACACTCAAAACCACAAACCATTATCAACACTCTCCATAAACCAATAACAACACGCCTCCCCCTCCCCCCGCTAACAGCGACCAGATCCTTGAAATGTAATATAAACAGACGGCACCGAGACAGAACCCGTCAATCACTCCCTGCATCGTGAACTTGATCTTCTTGAGATGGAAACTCTATTAAATCACCCAGACCCACCGGGCGGAGCCGCCCATCTCCGACTTGGCAGGATCCGTCGCTGAGCCAACAGTGAAGCAAAAGCCAAAGCGTCGGCCATTATCACCCCCGTCCTCCGTTCCGGCTGGTCTGACACCCCAAATATCGCGACACATGGGCAGGGCTCCAAATCCACATTTAAAATTGCCGATGTGGTGTAAAAACGAGGGCCCCCCCCCCCCCCCCAAAAAAAACCCACCAACTTGGGTCAGGACCAGAACATGTGCATATGGTTCACAGGCCGCCATTTTGAAATGGTTCCCCGTCTCTTCCTGCACTGGCCAGCTGAGCGTGTTAGGGCAGGGAATGAGTCTAAGTGTGGCCATGGCGATGGTTTTCCTCACCTAGACCGCTCAACTTTCCATAAGATCGCCACGGGTGAGACGCAGACAATGGGAAGTCCATTGACCTCGGGCAGGATTCTCCGGTCGCCGGGGAGGTGGGGTGGCTGGAGAATCCCACCCAAAGAAAAATGAAGAGCCCGTTAAAACTGATACATTCAATGCATTGGACAGGGTTCCAGGAGTATGTTCAGCTTTTTGGAATTACCCGGGAGCTTGGGGAGTCTATCGTATTCTGTTGCTTTCACCATGGCAACACCTCAGCCAATCAAAATCAACCTGCCAACCAATCAGAACCTCTTTTCTCTTGTCGTCTGATGGTTTGAAATATGGCATTCCTGCATTTGTGCTGTTGGGTGAAAGATGAAGGGCGGAATTCTCCGCAGGGGGCCGAATTCGTGAAGGCCGTCGTGAACTCGGCCGAGGTTCACGACGGCCTCAGAGCCCGCTCCCCGCACCTAATTCACCCCCACCCGGGGGGGCTAGGAGCGGGCCTCCGTCTTTCTCGGCAGCGACCTCGTCGCGCCGAGAATGTGAAGTCATCCGTGCATGCGCGGGTTGCCGGTTCCAACCCGCGGATGACTTAATCGCGCAGACAGTACGAACCCGTGCATGCGCGGAGGCCGTCTTTCTCCTCAGCCGCCCGGCAAGACGTGGCGGCTTGATCTTGCCGGGCGGCGGAGGGGAAAGAGTGCGTCCGTTTTGGACGCTGGCCCGACGATCGGTGGGCACGATCGCGGGTCTGTCCCCTCCCGAGCACAGTCGTGGTGCTCCCGTCCCAATCGGGCCCCTAGATGCCCCAAACGGGCATCTGGCACCCGTTTCACGAATGCAGCGACCAGGTGTGTTTGCCGCAGTCATGAAATGGGCTTGAATGGCCGGCCGCTCGGCCCATCGGACTCGGAGAATCGCCGTTCGGCGTGAAAAATGGCGAGCGCCGATTTTTCCAAGCCCCGGGGGGGGGGAGAATTCCGGGGGGCGCCAGGGGGGTGTAAAAAATGTCGGGGGGCCCTCCTGCGATTCTCCCATGCCGCATGGGGAGCGGAGAATCGCGCCCAAAAAGTCTCCTGTGGGTTTCCCCTCAAATCTAAGGGGGAGCAGGGACAAAAGCCATATATCCTGTGGAGTCTACATGTTCCCCACGTGTCTGTGTGGCTTTCCTCCGGGCGCTCCGGTTTCCTCCCACAAATCCCGAAAGACGTGCTGTTAGGTGAATTGGACATTCTGAATTCTCCCTCCGTGTACCCGAACAGGCGCCGGAGTGTGGGGACTAGGGGGTTTTCGCAGTAACTTCATTGCAGTGTTAATGTAAGCCTACTTGTGATAATAATAAAGATTATTATTATTATTATCCACTCATTCTGTGACACGCTGAGTAGATAAAGCTGCTGTCATAATACGCCTTTAAGTGATTTCAACACAAGAGGCGCTGTGTGCTACAGAGCATCTATTAACTTCCTTGCAGTATCCTGGAATTCCCCATCTTATGGGGATCGTTGTCACCACTTGGCCTGCGATGGTTGAGAAGGATTTGTCCACTCAGTGGAACAAGGGATGGGCAATCATTCTCAGTTTGTCAGCTTCACCTTCATCCAGAGCATTGTGGATAGCACAATGGCTTCACAGCTCCAGGGTCCCAGGTTCGATTCCGGCTTGGGTCACTGTCTGTGGGGAGTCGGCACGTTCTCCCCGTGTCTGCGTGGGTTTCCTCCGGGTGCTCCGGTTTCCTCCCACAGTCCAAAGATGTGCAGGTTAGGTGGATTGGCCATGCTAAATTGCCCTTAGTGTCCAAAATTGCCCTTAGTGTTGGGTGGGGTTACTGGGTTGTGGGAATAGGGTGGAGGTGTTGAACTTGGGTAGGGTGCTCTTTCCAGGAGCCGGTGCAGACTCGATGGGCCGAATGGCCTCCTTCTGCACTGTAAATTCTATGATTCTATGATTAGGCCGGGCCTTCGGATTACCAGTTCAGTAACACTATCATTACACCAACATCTCCCAATTTCGGCCCCCGTTATGAGACTTAAGCCCAGGCTAATACCCCAGTGCGGTACTGAGAGAGAGTGCTGCACTGTCAGAGGAGCTGTGTTTCAGGGGAGATATTAAATCAAGTCTGCCCTCTCAGGTGGACGTAAGAAAACCCCCACGGTCACTATTCAATAAAGAACAAGGGGAGTGGGGGGTGGGTGGGGGGTGGGGGGTGGGGGGGTGGGGGGTGGGGGGGTGGGGGGGGGGGGGGGGGGGGTGGGGGGGTTGGCCAATATTTCTGCCTCAAGCAAAAGCTTAAAAAAAAACCTTGCAACAGTCACTATCATTGTTTCGACTCACCCGAATCAACTCATTCTGAAGCTGCTGCACCTTGTCTTTGCAGTTTCGGACCTCCGCAGTCTCGGTGGTCAGTTTCTGTCTCAATAAAACTGGAGGCCAGAATGAGCAAAGACACAAGTGAAAGAAAGTTAACAAATCAGTTCCACCCCGGTTTACACAGGAATCAGGATGAGAGGCTTCACTAGTCGAGCAAGGGTGAGAGCGCTCTTTCGGAGAGCTACCACGAGCGTGACAGGGTGAACTGGTCTCCTGGCGGTCCCTGGCAGAGGGTGGAATAGGGGACCAACGGCTGCGTTTGTTACGAACACCATGCCGGCACAGTTCTCTCGCCGGGCTGGGTTTAGAAGCACGGAGGGGAGCCAATGGTCAGGAAACCAGGAAGCATGGATTTCTTTGACCGCCTCTTGGGTTCCTGGCAGTGCTCGTCCCTCCGGGAGCCTCGGTTTCCTCCCACACTCCAAAGGCGTGCAGGTTAGGGGGTTGGCCATTCTAAATTGCCCCTTAGTGCCCAACGGTTAGGTGGGGGTAACGGGAATAGGGTGGAGCCGTGGTACACTGCGGGCTGGATTCGCCGCAGCCCCGCGCCAGGATCACATTTGCCACGAGGCCGGAGAATCGACGTTTACGCCCAAATTGGCCCGGCGCCGCTCACGCGATTATCCGGTCCCCGGAGAATCGCTCACGCGTGAAATTACACAGCGCAGCTCAGGGGCCATTTCCAGAGGCCCTCCCAGCGATACTCCAGTCCTAACCGGCCGGATTCCCGACGGAGTGGCTCTAACCACATCTGGCCGGTCGGAACTCAGTCCGCGGCCGCACCGGTGGGGGGCGGGGGGGATCCAGCACCGGGGCAGGGGGGCCTTATGGGTGGCTGGAGCAGCGGTCGGGCGGGTCAGATGGAGCGGCACGGGGCAGATTTCGGTGGGACCTTGTTTGTTGGTCCAGGTCCTAGACCGCCATTGCGTTCGGCGCGCCCACTGGCGGCCGCAGCCATGTGCATGCGCGGACTTGGAACCGGAAGTGCGGGGGGGGCCGTATCCGCAGCTAAAGCTGTGTGAACCACTCCGGGTTCCTGCAGGTAAGTGAATTGCTCTTTATTTTTGTCAGGAAAGTCTGGGGTGAAACGCCAACGTTCTTACACCGGCGTGGGGATAGCCCCCATTTCAGAGGGCCAGCGCAGGTTCGATGGGCCAAATGGCCCCCTCCAGCACTGTTGGGCTTCTAAGTTTTCCTCCTTGTCCAAGTTCTAAGTTACACCAAGATAGATCTGGGACAAGATCGCTTGCTTTCCATCAAAGTTTTACACACAATGGCAGGGTAAGTACTTTAAACCACACCTATTCTGTCCGCTATTTCTGTCTTTGTCATTACATCGATATCAGTGTCGTCCAGCAGTGTGCGGCCCAGGTCTTGGTGGGAGCTCAGCTCACTCCGCAATTTGCTGTTTTCCGCCTCCAGTCTTGCGATGTCTTTCCTCAATTTGATGATGTCTTCAGCCATCTTCTGCATGGCAGTCCGGTAGTTATCGAGCTCCTGCCGACACACACACAAAAAGGGTGCAAAATTGGGACCATTTCCATTTCCTGAAATCCTGCCCTGTAATTCCCGCAACCGGAGAGTTGACGCCTCTCACGGAAACTAAAGAGGACTGGATTCTCTTCGATCTCTTTTCAATTTGTTCTTGGCATTACTGGTCATCCCAACCTTTGATGCCCATCCCTAATTGCCCCTTCAGAAGGTGGAGGTGAGCCGCCTTCTTGAGCCGCTGCAGTCACGTGGTGTAGTCACACCCACCGTGCTGTTAGGGAGGGAGTTCCAGGATTTTGACCCAGCGACAGTGAAGGAACGGACGATATATTTCCAAGTCGGGTGGTGAGTGACTCGGAGGGGAACTTGCGGGAATATCATACAAATGTGCTAAGTATTCATTTATTAATGGGACCAATTTGTTAATGCCACCAATTTGTTCAAATTGGACATTGTACGCCAACAGGGAAAACATTCAGAGCCATGGGAAAAGAATGAGGAAATGGAACTTATTAAAACGCTCTTTGAAAGAGCCAGCAGAGTTTTGATGGGCTGAATATCCTCTTTCTGGCTGTATTATTTTATTTGTTACAGTACATTGTAATTCATGCCATTTTTCCCACATAGACACGAGAAACAAACTCGGTTGCCTTTTAGTTTTTTAGGTGCCATTTCATAATAAGCATGTTGGAAACAGTTGCAATGATTAACCCTTCACAAGGGCGATGCAGTGGCACAGTGGTTAGCACGGCAGCCTCACAGCGCCAGGGGCCCGGGTTCAGTTCCGCCCTCGGGTGACTGTGTGGAGTTTGCACGATCTCCCCCATGTGTGCGTGGGTTTCCTCCGGATGCTCCGGTTTCCTCCCACGGTCCAAAGATGTGCAGGTTTGGCGGATCAGCCGTGCTAAATTGCCCCTTAGTGTCCAAAAGATGTGCAGTTTAGCTGGTGATATGGGGTTACAGGTATATAGTTGGGGGAGTGGGTCTCAGGAGGCTCTTTCAGAGGATCGGTGCAGACTCAATGGGCCGAATGGCCTCCGTCTGCAGTGTAGGAATTTTAGTGTTCGAGGCGAATGGCAGATAAGAAAGTTAATTGAAAATGACGGGATTGGGGCAGCACGGTGGCACAGTGGTTAGCATTGCTGCCTACGGCGCTGAGGACCCAGGTTCGAATCCCGGCCCTGGGTCACTGTCTGTGTGGAGTTTGCACATTCTCCCCGTGCCTGCGTGGGTTTCACCCCCACAACCCAAAGATGTGCAGGTTAGGTGGATTGGTCACGCTAAATTGCCCCTTAATTGGAAAAAATAATTGCGTACTCTAAATTTAAAAAAAAATTAAAAAAAAAAAAAGAAAATGACGGGATTTATTGTAAAACAATGATTGGCCTCCTCCTCCTCTCCCCACCCGCCCCGCAGGTGGATAATCTCAGGAGACACCTATAGTGAGAATGCCACAACCATCATTTTTTAACAGTCATCAAATGTTAACAACAGGACGCCGCATGCACTCGTCCCTCTGATTACCTGGCAGCTGGATCACTGGCCTCAGAACCAAGGAAACCAATCCACGTATTTCACTGTATACATTATACGAAGAAAACACTTACCGTGAAAGAAAGAAAAGACTTGAATGGATATGTTGCCTTTTTATGACCTCAAGAGGTTCCATAAGAGAAAAGAGACTGCATTTTTCAGAGGCTGGGAATTCTGCGGTGAGTAACTCACCTCCTGACTCCCCAAAGTCTGTCCACCATCTACAGGGAACAGGTCAGGAGTGTGAAGGAATACTCTCCACTTGCCTGGATGAGCTCAGCTCCAACAACGGTAGCACGGTAGCATTGTGGATAGCACAATCGCTTCACAGCTCCAGGGTCCCAGGTTCGATTCCAGCTTGGGTCACTGTCTGTGCGGAGTCTGCACATCCTCCCCGTGTGTGCGTGGGTTTCCTCCGGGTGCTCCGGTTTCCTCCCACAGTCCAAAGATGTGCAGGTTAGGTGGATTGGCCATGATAAATTGCCCTTAGTGTCCAAAATTACCCTTAGTGTTGGGTGGGGTTACTGAGTTACGAGGATAGGGTGGAGGTGTAGACCTTGGGTAGGGTGCTCTTTCCAAGAGCCGGTGCAGACTCGATGGGTTGAATGGCCTCCTTCTGCACTGTAAATTCTATGTAACACTCAAGAAGCTCGACACCATCCAGGACACAGAAGCCCCACTTGATAGGCACCCCTTCTACCAACCTCCACCACCGGACACACTGTGGCAGCCGTGTGCACCATCTACAAGATGCACTGCAGTAACTCACCAAGGCTCCTCAGACAGCACCTTCCAAACCCACGACTACTACCATCTAGAAGGACAAGAGCAGCAGATACCTGGGAACCCCACCACCTGGAGGTTCCCCTGCAAGTCGCTCGCCGTCTTGACTTGGAAATATATCACCGTTCCTTCACTGTCGCTGACCGCAAGTGTTCAAGAAGGCAGCTGAGCATCACCTTCTTAAGAGCAATTATAATGGGTAATAAATGCTGGCCGGGTCAGCGACACCCACATCCCATGAATGAATAAAAGTGAAATACTTTAATATTTTACAAACTGAATTTATCATTGTTATTGGGCCTTTTGATTTTAACCTGAATCGAAGGAATCGGAGAAGTTACTGAGACAAATATGTGACTTGCTCACCAGGGAGAGATACAAAATGTTCTGACGGATATTTACGGTTCAACTGGAAATCCTGTCACGGCCAATCGCCAGGTAGGATTGTAGTACACATGGGCAGCACGGTGGCCTAGTGGTTAGCACAACCGCCTCACGGCGCTGAGGTCCCAGGTTCGATCCCGGCTCTGGGTCACTGTCCGTGTGGAGTTTGCACATTCTCCCCGTGTCTGCGTGGGTTTCGCCCCCACAACCCAAAAAAAAATGTGCAGGGTAGGTGGATTGGCCATGCTAAATTGCCCCTTAATTGGAAAAACTAATTGGCTAATCTAAATTTAAAAAAAAAAAAAGGATTGTAGTACACAAGCGCTCGACCTGCATTGTCCAGCACGGTAGCACAGTGGGTAGCACTGTTGCATCTCAGCGCCTGGATCCCAGGTTCGCTTCCCGGCTTGGGTCACTGTCTGTGCGGAGTCTGCATGTTCTCCTCTAGTCTGCGTGGGTTTCCTCCGGGTGCTCCGGTTTCCTCCCACAAGTCCCGAAAGATGTGCTTGCATTTATAAAGGACGGGATTTTACAGCCCATCCTACTGGTGGCATCTTCCAGTTCCACCGAAGATAAACCCCACGGTGGGAAGGTCAAGCCACGCAGAATGCTGTAGACCTCAGAGGGACCACCAGATCCCATTGGTAGCCAATGGAGAGCTGCCTCTGCTGCCCTAAAACACACCATGGGGGGGGGGGGGGGGGGGGGGGGGGGACTAGAAACATCTGCCCATAGTGCCCTGTACAGGAAATCCCAAAGCAATTTATAGCCGGTGAAGAAAGTTTCAATTATGGTCACTCTTGTAATGTGGCAAACGTGGCAGCCAATTGAGGCACAGGAAGCCCCCACTGACAGCAATATGATAGTGACACTGTAATGTCGGTGGTTGAGGGATAAATGTTGGCTGTGACACTTTAAAAAAACATTTAGAATACCCAAATTATTTATTTTTTCCAATTAAGGGGCAATTTAGCCTGGCCAATCCACCTAACCTGCATATCTTTTGGGTTGTGGGGGTGAAACCCACGCAGACACGGGGAGAACGTGCAAACTCCACACGCACCGTGACCCAGAGCCGGGATCGAACCTGGGACCTCGGCGCCGTGAGGCAGCAGTGCCAGCCACTGCGCCGCCGTGCTGCCCATCGGCTGGTACACTTGATTTAACTTTGCCGCTATTGAACCAGTGTTGCCCTGAGACCTATTGACATCCACCTTTGTTTTGTGCCTCACCTGGGAACGGGAACCTCCAGCAGTTCGAACCCTGCTCCCAAAAGTAAAAGGTCAGTGTCTAATCCACTGTCCCTAAAGCATTGCGACTGTAACACAGGCAAACGGCAACATAGTAATACCAACGAGTACAAGCCAGCTTTCTTCAACTGTGAAACAGAGGAAGAGATAAACAATCGCATCGATGTCCTTGGCACATTTAATCTATTTGCAACATGTGACATTGAGCTGTACGATTCAATGGTACTCTCAGCATTTACTGTGCCAAGATATTAATCAGATTGTTGCAATTAAACAGGTTCTTAACCAGGATAATAATCCGAATGTATGTTATTGGCAATCAAGTGTCCGTGTCCCTAGTATTGCGGTTTTATGCTTCCTAATGTTGTCTGATCCATATTAATTGAATGACACCACAAACTAATCGAGTTGTTTCTCACCATGATCATTGGCCAGACCTATTTCTTAAACCTCCACCCCAGGTACTTTGTCCATTTTGTCCATTAGCTTCTCTCAGTCCTGCTCTATGTTTTGGATATATCTCAGAGCAATGCAGAGCTGACCCTAGTTTCTCAGGGGGCAGCGTTATTTCCTCTCCCCCCCCAGGAACCACGTTGGGCTTCACTTGTAGTGGCCCACGATTACACTTGGCAAAATATGGCAGTGGTTTTCCTCTGCCTTCTGAAGTATGGCTGATCATGAAACTCCTGCACTTACCGTCTGCCATCAGGCGCAGGTATTGGAAGGATTTACCCAGGCTGTTCGACCATGTTATGAACACACCTTCTGTGGCCATCAAGTCCTGAAGTGATATTTAAACCAGAGCTTCTGCTCCAGAGGTAGGGACACTACCACTGCATCACACGACCTCCCACAGCAGCAGTTTTTTAATAAGAGCTTAAAGATGCAAAATGTAGGGCAGCATGTTGGCGCAGTGGGTTAGCCCTGCAGCCTCATGGCGCCGAGGTCCCAGGTTCGATCCCGGCTCTGGGTCACTGCCCGTGTGGAGTTTGCACATTCTCCCCGTGTTTGCGTGGGTTTCGCCCCCACTACCCAAAAAATGTGCAAGCGAGGTGGATTGAACATGCTAAATTGCCCCTTAATTGGAAAAATGAATTGGGTACTCTAAATTTAAAAAAAAAAGATGCAAAATGTCTGCACCCATTCTTAAAGCTCAGCTTCTAGGTGCTTCTGTGATGTCTGCTTACTTTGCACTGAGTCCACACCCAGGCTTAAGCAATCAAGCACCGTGAGCACAGCTCAGTTACCAGACTCACATAATCAAACGCAGATCAATTAAACCATTGAACACTCCACATCTCACCCAGAAAGCACTGCCTCTGGGCTCCAATACTTTCAGGCCAGGGAAGCGTACCGATTGTCCCAGCAGTCCCTTGCTGCTCTGCCCTAATTTTCAGGTTGTCACAGCTCCAATCCTTCTCTTCGAACCAAGTTTCACTCTACCCTAGCCGCAGCTCAGGAACAGTGGTGGCACAGGTTCTATTGTCACCCACCATCGGGTCCATGTTGTCATGTCTCACTGCCCTTTATATTAGACACTTTAACCAGAAGCAGGCTAGTCCCGGTCTGAGAATGGACAGAAAAGACAATAATCCAGACCGATCAATTCAGTCAAGCTGATAGTATCGGCTATGTCTCGGGGGCCAGCAGTCTTGGAGTCAGAAGGTCAAGGGTTCACCGGGTCTCAGTAATGGCAACAACATCATAGTTCCAAGTACTAATCCAAGCTCTAAGTTCATCTGCCTTATCCGTAATACTTATTGCATCAAAACATATGTACTTCAGGCCTCCAGATCCGCTGTTTGCCCTCCCCCTTCAGGATGCCCGCTACCCGTTCGGAGACATACCCCATCCTGGAGTCTCTTCCACATCCACAGAAGCGCCTATCTGTGCCCCTGACTATAGAGTCCCCTATGACTGTTGCTCTTCTGCACTTTGACCCTCCCTGCTGAACATCAAAGCCAGTCATGGTGCCACTGCTCTGGCTGCTGCTGTTTTCCCCTGATAGGCTATCCCCCCCCGGACAGTATCCAAAGGGGTATACCTGTTCGAGAGGGGGACAACCACAGGGGATTCCTGCACTGACTGCCTGCCCCTTCTGGTGGTCACCCATTTCTCTGCCTGCACCTCGGGTGTGGCCACATTTATATAACTGCTATCTCTGACGCTTTCCGCCACCTGCATGCTCCTGAGTGCATCCAACTGCTGCTCCAACCGAACCATGCGGTCTGCGAGGAGCTCCAGTTGGGTGCACTTTCTGCGGATGAAGCCATCCGGGATGCTGGAATCCTCCCGGACCTGCCACATCTCATAGTAGAGTAAGATTAGCCCCAATTTGCCCAATACTGCTCCACTGCTAGAGGTCAGGGTGGCACAGTGGTCAGCACTGCTGCCTCACAGCGTCAGAAACTTGATTCCGACCTTGGGTGATTGTGTGGAGTTTGCACGTTCCCCCAGAGTCTGCGTGGGTTTCCTCCGGGTGCTCCGCTTTCCTCCCACAGTCCAAAGATGTGCAGGTTAAGTGAAGCGGCCATCCTAAATTGCCCCTTCATGTCCAAGGTTGGTTGGGGTTACTGGGGTGCGGTGATAGGGCAGGGCAGTGGGACCCAGATAGGGTGCTCTTCTGCAGGTTGGGTGGAGACTCGATGGGCTGAATGGCCTCCTTCTGCACTGTTAGAATTCTATGAGGTTTAGCTCTCGAACACTGGAGAGGCATAAAACTGAGCCCCTATCTGCCCCCTCAAGTGGATGCAACATTCCCCTTGGCATTATTCCAGAGAAATGAACAGATGAGAGAGACTCAGATTATCTGTTTGTTGCTGTATGCAAATTGGTTGACACCTTTCCTGCATTTCAACAGTGACTGCGGCCATTGGCTGCAGAGCGCATTGGCACATCCCGAGGTTGTGTGAGGTGCTATAGAAATGCAAACCTTCCCTCCCAGAGAGGGTGGGCAGGATTTTCTCCTCCCACCCCGCACGTCTATTTTCCAACAGCCGGGGGGGGGGGGGGGGGGGGGGGGGGGGGGGGCAGCTCTCCGTTGGCAGCCGGCGTGATCTTCTCATCTGCCGACGGATGTCTACGGGGCTGCGAGGCCCACCCCGAGCCTCCGCCGTCGGGGAACGCGCTGTGGGGGGGGGGGGGGGGGGGGTGGGGGGGGGGGCAGCTGGTGGCCAGACTGGAAGTTCTCATCGGCGGGAAAGGGCTGGAAAAATTTGGCCTTCGTCAATGGCCAGTTGTTTTTAAGGGACGGCTTAAACGTAGACGGAGGTGGAAAGGAAGGCCATTCCGGAGAGTGGGAATTGCAGAGAGTGGGCCTGAAGGTACGGCCATGAATGGAACGAATTGAAAGTGGGCGCACAAGAGGTAAAAGGGAAATACCAGGAGTAGAGAGAGCGATGCAATGGACTGAGGGGGCTACGGAGCAAAGTAGCCCATGGAAGGAATTGAAATACAAAGCGCCGGTCAACAAAAAGGATATAATTTTAAAATTACATTCTGCCGCCAATGTAACCATCGGCTGCAACAAACTGAAAACAGCAAAAGACCACAGTCCCTCTTGTAGCTACTGCCAACCAGGGGGAGGATAGAGATGCATACGAGAAACTCGAAGGCATTAAATGGCGGTTAAACGAACGGTCGTATGGAACACGTGTGGGATACATTTGTTTTTAATGTTGACCTTGGCGAGATCTCGATTCGTGCGACACCACCCTTCCCCCTCCACCCCCAACCCCCCCCCCACCACTCCCTCCCCCCCACACCACCCTCTCCCCCCCCTTCACCCTTCCACCCCCAACCCCCCCCCACCACCCCACCCCCCCCCCCACCACCCCCCTCCCCCCCACCACCCCCAACACCCCCCCACCACCCCCCCCCCACCCACCCCCTTCCCCCTCCACCCCCAACCCCCCCCCCCCCACCCCTCCCCCCCCCCCCCCCCCCTTCCCCCTCCACCACTACCCCCCCGTCAAAACACCCAGCATCACAAATCTGAGACAAGGATTTAAATCCCAAGGTCCGCTAGCTTATCTGGAGGAGTTGGGAAAATGGTGAAAAGTTCTCCCTTTTAAAAAAAAATAACATCAATTCTAACGCTTGAGGACAAGGTCAGACTTTCCATTTGCGACAGGAGATTAGGTTTTTTTGCAATCAAGAATTCTAATTGTTACAACAAAGGCTGGGTTCCGAAAATATACGACCCTCCTAAAACTGTGCAGCAGTGTTAGCTGAGCATGTGAAGGAAAGTTTTCACGATGAATGATTTTACCAGGTGTTATTTGGACTATGTGCATTGTTTTTATGAGCTTGGAGAAAGGACGCTGACTTTGTAACCCTTTCTTCCAAATGCCTACTGTAAGGGCCACCAAGATTCCACACCGAGTTTGCTGAAACAAAAAACTTAATTTATTTTACAACTACTTTGAAGATCCCTACTGGGTTTTCGACTGATCAGTGCCTTCCTGGTCACCTCTATTTATACGTAGCATAATTTTTTTTGAAATTTAGAGTATCCAATTATTTTTTTCCAATTAAGGGGCAATTTAGTGTGGCCAATCCACCTAACCTGCATATCATAGAATTTACAGTGCAGAAGGAGGCCATTCGGCCCATCGAGTCTGTACCGGCTCTTGGAAAGAGCACCCTACCCAAGGTCAACACCTCCACCCTATCCCCATAACCCAGTAACCCCACCCAACACTAAGGGTGATTTTCCGACACTAAGGGCAATTTATCATGGCCAATCCACCTAACCTGCGCATCTTTGGACTGTGGGAGGAAACCGGAGCACCCGGAGGAAACC
Organism: Scyliorhinus canicula; assembly: GCF_902713615.1. Classification (NCBI taxonomy): domain Eukaryota; kingdom Metazoa; phylum Chordata; class Chondrichthyes; order Carcharhiniformes; family Scyliorhinidae; genus Scyliorhinus; species Scyliorhinus canicula. Next base: position 7,796,256 of record NC_052169.1, on the reverse strand, counting down.
CACGCAGACACGGGGAGGATGTGCAGACTCCGCACAGACAGTGACCCAAGCCGGAATCGAACCTGGGACCCTAGGAGCTGTGAAGCAATTGTGCTATCCACAATGCTACCATGCTGCCATATCTTTGGGTTGTGGGGATGAAATGCACGCAGACAAGGGTGAATGTGCAAACTCCACACGGACAGTGACCCATCACCCAGGGCCCGGATTCGAACCCAGGTCCTCAGTGCCGTGGTCCCAGTGCTAACCACTGTGCCACTGTGCTGCCCTATAGCAAGCACTGTTGAAGGTTCCCCGCCCTCTTATCAGGGGAGCTGCTTTCTGCAAAATCCACAGGGAGTTAATCGTAGCTGCCCAGTAAGACCCTCGTGGTTTATAACATCGCTCTTGAAGGTTTTTGAGTTTTGGGGTAATATTGGGACTGGAGTTGTTTCGATGTGCTAAAGAGTCGCTGATCCCCGGCTCTGGGTCACTGTCCATGAGGAGTTTGCACATTCTCCCTGTGTCTGCGTGGATTTCACCCCCACAACCCAAAAGATGTGCAGGATAGGTGGACTGGCCACGCTAAATTGCCCCTTAATTGGAAAAAAATAATTGGGTACTCTAAATTTATAAAACAAAAAAGTCACTGATGAACTGGGCATTTTTATTGAAACCTAAGGTTCTGAGGGGGCTTGACGGGGTAGATGCTGAGAGATTTCAGCCTCTCATGGTGGAAATCGACAAAGAGCGGACGCAGATTTCCGTACCAGCCTCCCCGAACAGGCGCCGGAATGTGGCAACTTCATTGAATGACAAGAAGTGATTTTCGCTTTTTTCACTTTGGGGCCTCCCATTTAGGACGGAGCTGAGGAGGAATTTCTCCTCAGAGGGTCTTTAGTCTGTGGAATTCTATCGCCCTGAGAGCAGTGGGGGTGGGGTGGGGGCTGTGGGTCACTGAACATATTCCAACGTCAGCTCTATGTCCACCCCGCCAACCCCCTTTGGCACCCTGGCCGTCAGCTTTCCCCTCGACCGTGACTCTGCTTCAAAAAAAAGTGCTTCATTGGCTGTGGAACTTTGGGACTTCCTGTCGGCGTGAAGGATGCTACACGAATGCAATTGTTTTTTGTTTCCTTTCCTCGGTGCGAGTGCGTCTTGGACGATGATGGTACTGGGCACAGGCACGATGCCCCCTAACGGGGAGCAGCTGTCTGGAGGAGATACTGCAGAGCCAGGTTGTACCTGGGAATGTACCTCGAGCGGGGGGGGTGTGGGGGGGGGGGGGGGGGGGGGCTCTTAGTAATCATCAGCTACTTGCGGTTGACTTCATTAAAGAGGAAAGATAAATGCTCTTGGACCCAACAGCTACCATTGGGAATGTGAAGGACTTCCTAATCTTAGCACTTCAAGGTCTGTTAGGAAAAACTGTCAAAAAGTATGCGACTCATTCTGAGAGCAGCCTTGGGGAAGGATAGTCTGGACTTCACAGATAAAGAGACCTTCATGAAACAGCTGGACGAAGCAATAGTCAGGAGTGAATTCTCTATCAGCTCATTCTCACCCCATCGAGTCTCCGATGATGCTTTAACAGCCTGGAAATTACACTTTGTGCTGTGACTGCACAAGCACTCGGACTGTATGTAAAAAATCCCTATGTCCAACTGTTTTGAAACTCCTCTGCTAAAATAGCACACAGAAAGAGATCAAAGCAGGAGGGCCAGCAATGGCATTGTGATGCACAGAATTGGTGTGTTTTTCCCTCTGCTGCTGGGCTGGAGTGGCCTTATACAATGGCCCATTTTGAGGGCTCAAGATCTAATTCCTGTAACCAGACAGATCCTAATGTCCATCAGAGGCTCTTTGCTTATGCGCAGGTCCTGAGATTGACTGGAGGATGTGTCTCTTCTTTGTGCTTGATGGGATTAGGAAAGACGTGCACCAGAATTTTCAGGATGGTGAGGGTTCAGGGCCTGCCACCTAGCTAGGGCAGCACATCCTGCCACCTCCAGCAGGCTCAATGCCATTCCAATGAGCGTTGATTGGCACGAGGCTGGACCAACACCGGGAGACAACCCCACCAATCAGAATGGCCAGCAGCTCTCCAGTCATTCCACGTACAGCGCTGCAGTGGCCAGAAGAGGAACTGCAGGGAGCGGAGGGGAATCAGAACAAAAGTGAGCGGCAAGGGTTGAGGTGAGGACAAAGAGGAGGGGAGTAGGGAAGGCCCGGGGGTTTGCAAGGGGGAGATCGGGGTCTTGGGGATAGGTCGGGTGGAGGAGGGGGCAGAGGTCCAGAGGTCAACGGGCCCTAAAGGGAAGGTGCTCGAGTCAGAAGGCGGCTTCTGACACAGGTAATATTAATAATAATAATTTTTATTATTGTTACATTAACACTGCAATGAAGTCACTGTGAAAAGCCCCTAATCTCCACATTCCGGTGCCTGTTCAGTTACACAGAGGGAGAATTCAGAATGTCCAATTCACTTAACAAGCACGTCTCGGGTCCCACAAGTGTCCCAAGCGAGAATCAAACTTGGGACCTTGGTGCAGTGAAGCAATCACAAGGTGCCACCCAGCGCTTCGACTTTCCGTCCAAGGTCGAACATTGTTCAATTTCAGCTCGCCCCCCCGCCCACCCGATCTGTCCGCCAGTCTAAAATGTGAAGCTGGAAGCTAGGCGGGAAAAGGCCATTTAGTGGCGGCTTGAGGGCCTTAAATTGAGGCTTTAACTGTCTGAGGCCCTGTCCACTCCGGGGTGAAATCAGAACCAGGGTTGGAGTGGGCTGGACACCCATGCAATTTCACAACCGCCGCCCACCCCCCTTCCTCCCCATCCCTGCCTGTAAAACCCACCCGAGACGGGGTGTGGAGGGGAGCGTAAGATTCTGGCCACGAATTTCTACAGAAACATTTACAACTTTAGGACATTCCAAAGGCAACCAATTAAATACTTCTGAAGCATAATCGCTCTTGTAATGTACAAAGAACCGGCCCAACCACTCCCACAATCGGCAGTGTGTCTCTGCGGCATTTATGCTTGGCTTTAAGAGCTCATGAAAGAACCTCAATCGCCTTTTCTTTATTATTTCATGGGAGGTGGGCATCAATGAGCGAAGGCAGCATTTATTGCCCATCCCTAATTGTCTTTGAACTGTATGATTGGTCCCCTTCTCTGAGGAAGGATGTTCTTGCTCGCGAGGGAGTGCAGCGAAGGTTTACCAGACTGATTCCAGGGATGGCGGGACTGTCATATGGGGAGAGATTGACTAGGTTGGGATTCTTCTCGCTGGAGTTCAGAAGAATGAGGGAGGGGCTCTCATAGAGACGTATAACATTCTAACAGGACTAGACATAGTAGATGCAGGGACGATGTTCCCAATGATGGGTGTGTCCAGATCCAGGGGTGACAGTCTGAGGATTCAGGGGCAAATGGGATCAAAGCCTATGGGGAGAAAGCAGGATTAGGCTACTGAGTTGGATGATCAGCCATGATCGTGATGAATGGCGGAGCAGGCCCGAAGGGCCAAATGGCCTCCTCCTGCTCCTCTCTTCTATGTATCTATGTATGCGAGTTGACCACATTGCTGTGGGTCTGGAGTCATATATAGGCCAGGTCAGAATGGCACATTAGTGAACTAGGTGACTTTTGATAATGGTCAATGGCAGTTGTTCACTATTACACGCAGTTGTTCACTATAGTATTACTCAGGTGAGCGAGCTTGCAATTCTAAATCTATTAATTGATTTCCAACTTGGCCAGCTGCCGATGGTGGGATTTGAACCCACGTCCCGAGGCCTCTGGATTATTAGTCCAGTGGCTTTACCATTAGGCCCCAGTCAGTCAGGGTTATAGTTTGGATTTATTACACCAGGCAGCCAATGTAGTAAGCTCCCTAGTAAATCTTGCTCAACGTTAATTTGTTTGTGAGAGCAAGAGAAAGAGTCACCCAGACTCAAAACGTGAACTCTGCTTCGCTCTTCGCTTTCCGTTTTTATTTCCGATTTCCAGTATCCGCAATATCTTGCTTGCCTTCAGCCGGCCCCACACGGCGGAAACTAAATAATAATAATCACTTATTGTCACAAGTAGGCTTCAATGAAGTTACTGTGAAGAACCCCTAGTCGCCACATTCCGGCGCCTGTTCCGGGAGGCTGGTACGGGAATCGAACCCGCGCTGCTGGCCTTGTTCTGCACTACAAGCCAGCTGCTTAGCCCTCTGTGCGAAAGACACAGATTTTGATTCATAGGAGACAGGACACAGTTCAGCGGCATAGTGGTTAGCACTGCTCCTCACAGCGCCGGGGAGCCGGGGTCACCGCGCAGAGTCTGCACGTTCTCCCCGTGCCCACGCGGGTTACCTCCGGGTGTTCCGGTTTCCTCCCACAGTCCAAAGATGTGCAGGGTTTGGTGGGGCTACGGGGATAGGGCGGGGCTCTCTTTCCGAGGGTCGCTGCAGACTCGATGGGCTGAGTGGCCTGCTCCTGCACTGTGGGGGTTCTATGAGGTTCAGTGCAAGGTCAATTGCGAAAAGTGAGCTGGGAGCAAGGAGCTGGATGACAAAGCTCTGTGCACAAATTGTAACACCCCGAAGGAATGGCCAGAGAGAAGGAAGCTGCAGCTTACTTTGACTTCCACTGACTTTTGCACCCGTTGCCCCAATGAACCCAAAAGTATCTTCTTTGCCCAGAGACCCAGGTCTTCAAATAAACTCTCTACTCCTCTAGCGGTAACTACCGTCAAGTCACATACTTCAGGGATTGGTAATGGTACCTGTACCGCAACCTGCCTTTTAATCAGAATGAGACAGTTGTCATTCTCAAAATGATCGAATGACACATGTCAGATGGCGCAGTGGCACTTGTACCTCTGAGGTGCCAGGTTCAAGTTCCACTCCAGGGATTTAGGATAAAGATCAAAGCTGACATTCTAGTGTAGTACTGAAGGAGGGCTGCATTGTCAGAGGTGCTGTCTTTTAGATGAGACAGATGCCCCAGATCCCCGCACGAGTGGACGTAAAAGACACTGTTTGATGAAGAGGAGGGGCGTTTTCCCCGGTGTCCGGGACAACATTCATCCCTCAGTCAACATCACAAAAACAGATGATCTAGCCGCGCTAGTCAAACTGCTGTTTTGACGCGTGTAAATTCGCTGCTACAACAGAGACTGCAATTCAAAAAGTACTGCATTGGCTGTAAAGCCCTTTGAGACACCCGGTCACCAGGAAAGGCGCTATATAAATGCAAGTCCTTCATTTCACGAGCTGAGCTTGTAAAAAGTTACCAAGTTGATGCAGGAACAAGGGCACAATCTGTCGAAAAGAGAAAGATTCAAAAGGATATGCAAAGTAGCCTGCCAAATAAAGGGGCAGGTGTCGTTGCTCAATACGTAAATCCTTAGCCTTCAAAACCGTTTCTCGCGAGCAAATTGCTTCTTGTTCAAACAAGGGAAATCTAAGCCGGAGAGGACGAGTTCAGAACGCAGACGAATTTAGCGTTTTTCAGTTGAAGTATAAAATCTTCTCAATCCCACCCTTTTCCATTTTTTTGTTGTTGCATAATTCATTTGGGTTATTTGAATTTTAAACGAGGCGAGCGTTGCTCCTGTTTGAACAGTCAGGTTTGTAAACATCAGCTAAGTGCATCCCGGCCCATCTCTCGTCCCATTTGTTCTCACTGGAAGTCTGATGTATTCGTGCTTCCACACTCCTGCAAGGCACCACTTACCGATGCACACCATTAGGATTGTGATGGTGAACCCACTGGTCTTTGTGCTTCTAAATGCATACACATACACATACACAGAAAATTCTGGGCGTCTTCATTTCAAGCATAGAGAGTAGACCATAGAACATAGAACATAGGAAAATACAGCACAGAACAGGCCCTTCGGCCCACGATGTTGTGTCGAACATTTGTCCTCGATTAATCATAGATTATCATAGAATTTACAGTGCAGAAGGAGGCCACTCGGCCCATCGAGTTCTGCACTGGCTCTTGGAAAGAGCACCCTACCCGAGGTCAACACCTCCACCCTATCCCCATAACCCAGTAACCCCACCCAACACTAAAGGCAATTTTGGACACTAAGGGCAATGTATCATGGCCTAACCACCCTAACCTGCACATCTTTGGATCAGGCGCCCCACTCGTCAAACACCACAGCTAGGAAGCGTGACTGGATACCCTTTCTGTCCTCGCGCTCAATACATAAACCTCACTAAAGACTTGGCCATTGTACGCGGCAAATGAGCTTACACCGGGTTCGAACCGAGAACGGGAAGATTGTTGGAAATACATTATGCAGGAGAGGGGCAATGGAAGCCGACCCAGCAGTAACTCTCAGAAGGTAATGGGTCACACACTCGGCAAGGAGGGGAAACAGAATAGGGAAGAGGAGTGGCGATGAGGAAATAGTAGGGGAATGGAGCTATTTCCCCAGCATTGGGCTGGTTTAGCACACTGGGCTAAATCGCTGGCTTTTAAAGCAGACCAAGGCAGGCCAGCAGCACGGTTCAAAAAAGCCAGAAGCGCGGGCTCAATTCCCATACCGGCCTCCCCGAACAGGCGCTGGAAAGTTGGGACTAGGGGCTTTTCACAGTAACTTCATTGAAGCCTACTTGTGACAATAAGCGATTTCCATTTTCACAGAAATAGGCCATTCGGCCCAACCTATTGTGCTGCGCACAAACCTCCAAGTCACCCCATTAGCACAGCTTTACAATCAATTCCCACCTACCCAGGTTCTTCTTAAAGATATCAGTCATGCAACGAACAGAATAGTACCTTCAAAGGGCTAGCCCAGGTGCGATGGGCCAAATGGACTCTTTCTGTGCCATAAACGGGCAGCATGGTAGCACAGTGGGTAACACGGTTGCTTCACAGCTCCCGGGTCGCAGGTTCGATTCCCGGCTTGGGTCACTGTCTGCGCGGAGTCTGCACGCTCTCCCCGTGTCTGCGTGGGTTTCCTCCGGGCGCTCCGGTTTCCTCCCACAAGTCCCGAAAGACGTGCTTGTTAGGTGAATTGGACATTCTGAATTCTCCCTCCGTGTACCCGAACAGGCGAATGCGGCGACTAGGGGCTTTTCAGAATAGCTTCATTGCAGCGTTAATGTAAACCTGCTTGTGACACTAATAAAGATTATTATTATTATTACCCGTGTCAGAAGCCCTCTTCTGACTCGAGCACCTTTTCCTTAGGGTCTGTCTGAATGGAGGTCTCTGGACCTCCGTTCCCCCCTCCCTCCGACCTATCCCCGGGACTCCTATCTCCCCTTGCGAACTCCCGGGCCTTCCCTACCTCTCTCCTCTTTATCCTCTCCTCGAACCTTGACACGTACCTTTTTTCTGATTCCCCTCAGCTCCCTCAGGACCGGAAGATCCCTCCAGTGGGAAGGGGGGGGGGGGTAAATTCAGCCCCAGGAACCAGGAAACTGAGCCTGAAAGTTGGAGGCTGGCCTATCGGGAGTAAAAGTGGGAAGTATGCACAAATTTGGAACTCTCTTCGCAAATTGTCAATTTATGCCAGGTCAGTTGTTAATTTTACACAGCTTTCTGTTAACCCAAGGCAGTGCGGGTCATCGGGTAAATCATAAAGTTATAGAATCATGGAATTTACAGAGCAGAAGGAGGCCTTTCAGCCCATCGAGTCTGCACCGGCCCTTTGAAAAGAGCACCCCACTTAAGCCCACGCCTCCACCCTATCCCCGTAACCCAGTAACCCCAACTACCATTTTTGGACACGAATGGCAATTCACCATGGCCAAGCCACCTAACCTGCACATCTTTGGACTGTGGGAGGAAACCGGAGCACCCGGAGGAAACCCACGCAGACACGGGGGAGAACGTGCAGACTCCGCACAGACAGTGACCCAAGCTGGGAATCGAACTGTGGACCCTGGAGCTGTGAAGCAATAGTGCTAATCACTGTGCTGCCCGTAAAGGCTGGTATGTAGATTTAAGTGGCAGATCTGACCTGACCCCATTCAATATTGGGATAGGCTTCAGGGGTCACCTGTTCTTTTTTTAAATAAATTTAGAGTACCCAATTATTTTTTCCAATTCAGGGGCAATTTAGCGTGGCCAATCCACCTACCCTGCACATCTTTTTGGGTTGTGGGGGCGAAACCCACACTGACACGGGGAGAACGTGCAAACTCCACACGGACAGTGACCCAGGGCCAGGATTCGAACCCGGGTCCTCCGCGCCGTAGGCAGCAATGCTAACCACTGTGCCACCGTGCTGCCCACGGGGTCACCTGTTCTTAATCGAATGTGGGCTTCTTGCATATTTCCAGCACATTTATTTCAGATTTTGCACGTTAAAACAAATTACACAAAGAAATCCCTTTTACATCGACACCAAGCTCAGCGTTAAAACGGCCGGAAAGGCAGACAGAGGGTTCCTAATATCTTTAGTACAATGCCAGTGGTGGACTGACAGCTCGAGTGATCCTTGGTGGCTGATTGAAGGCAGACCTGGACCTCCCCTGAGTCTGTGGAGGGAAATTGCATTTCTAATTGAAATGTTCAGGGGGGAGATTCGTGATTACACAAGAGATGGAACCTCAATCAAATGCACAGCTCCCTGTGCGCTCAGCTCATGATGAAGACGAAATAACAGCAATCATGTGGGTCACAAATCAAGCTCGGGCCTGATCGCCTTGAATTTTAAACGCTGATAAAAACATCAGGCGCCACTGCTGCTTGAGACACAACAGCGCGGCTCCCCTCCTCTATCAGTGAAGAGCCAGTGAATGTGGGACAATGACCGTCTTCACTCACTGAAACAGAACTCCGGGAATAGTAACATGCTAGTGCAGCTTTTCACTACGAAGTTACAGAGAAAATTATTCAGATCCGATTATAACAAATCTATTGTGTGTGTGTGTGTGTATCTGATTCACCGCAATATTCATTTTCTTTTGTTAATAATTGTTAAACCAGAGGAAACCGCCCTCACAAAGATAGACCAACTTGCATTTCGATGGCGCCTTTTATCGCCACAAGAAGTCCTAAAGAACCTCACAGCGAATGAAGTAGACTTGTGAAGGCTAGTCACTGTCCTTCATTAGAAAGAATAAGAGTTTGCACTTTCTCCCCGTGTCTGCGAGGGTCGCACCCCCACAACCCAAAGATGTGCAGGGGAGGTGGATTGGCCACGCTAAATTGCCCCATCATTGGAAAATAAAGAATTGGGTACTCTCAATTTATGGAAAAAAAAGAAAAAGATTTTACATTCGTTCATGGGGTGAAGCGGTATCTGGCAGTTTTATCATTGGACTAGTAATCTTGGTTCAAATCCCAACATGGCAGATGGTAAAATTTGAATTCAATAAAACTCTGGAATTAAACGTGCCACGAGAGGCACATTAATGAAAATCTACCACCCTGACACTTGCTACACTTACCGACATGTCACTCCAGATAAATGCACCTCTCTCAGTTCAAGGGAAATTAGTAGTTTTGCAGCCAATGTAACATTTAGCACACTGGGCTAAATCGCTGGCTTTTAAAGCAGACCAAGGCAGGCCAGCAGCACGGTTCAATTCCCGTAACAGCCTCCCCGAACAGGCGCCGGAATGTGGCGACTAGGGACTTTTCACAGTAACTTCATTGAAGCCTACTCGTGACAATAAGCGATTTTCATTTTCATTTCATTTCATGTTCAAAATGCTGTCAATGACGTTACGTAGGGGGCGGCACGGTGGCGCAGCGGTTAGCACTGCTGCCTCACGACGCCGAAGTCCCAGGTTCGACTCCCGGCTCCGGGTCGCTGTCCGTGCGGAGTTTGCACATTCTCCCCGTGTCTGCGTGGGTCTCACCCCCACAACCCAAAAAGATGTGCAGGGTAGGTGGATTGGCCACTTAATTGGAAAAAAAGAATTGGGTACTCCAAATTCACTTTTTAAAATGTCGCTACGTAATGAAAAGTTAATAGCACGGCCCCTTCCTATCATTAAAGGCTGGGCTGAAAACAGACGTATGCAACTCCTCTCTTTTGAAAATAAAATATAAAGCTAGAGAATTTTGTCGCATCCAGAAACCGAAGAAGTGCACACCATAAAATTAATTGGATGAAACATCACCTGAAACTGTGGTTTATGTATAGAATATAAATTAATCTGGATGATTGCCTCATTCTGAAGTCCTGCCGTGATAATGTAAAAGAGATGTCAATGATTTTAAATCTGAGCATCTCCAGTAAGTAGCCACCTCATGTGGAGCTCTGATCGAGGTACAGTAATTATTCAATCCAGTTGGAGGAGCTAGTTCACTGCTTTCACCAGAAACAGCCGACACTTTAACTGGCGGAATTTGCTTTGAATGCACCACAAAAAGGAACAAACATTGGACTCTCACTGTGTGCGTTATCTGCGAAAGTCACTGCCCTTCAAAGTAATCCATTGTGAGACATTTCAATAAGGTACAATTTCAATGCAAACATTGTTGCAATCATGTTTACCTCTTTCACTGCTATACAAGTCTTTAGATTTTCATCTCGAGTTGGGTGAGAGAGGATTTAGAATCCCTACATTGCAGAAGGGGGCCGTTCGGCCCATCGAGTCTGCACCGACCCTCTGAAAGAGCACCCTACCCAGGCCCACGCCCCCACCCTATCCCCGTAATTCTACCTAACCTACACATCCTTAGACACAAAGAGGCAAATAAGCCTGGTTAATCCACTTCACCCGCGCATTTTGGACTGTGGGTGGAAACCGGTGCACCCGGCCCACTTCACCCACGCAGACACGGGGAGAACGTGCAAACTCAGCACAGACAGTCACCCAAGCCAGGAATCGAACCTGGGCCCCTGTGAAGCAGCAGTGCTAATCACTGTGCCGCCATACCCCCCCTCCCATAGCACAATGGGTCAACGGGGTCCCGATTCTAACTCACCCCCGACTTTAACTTTGACCCTTTTCACCACTGAATAATTGGCCGCAAACTTTCTCAAAATTAATTCCAGTGAGTAAAGCAATCTGGCCTACCCTCGCTTGTCCAGTAGAAAGGACTGTACAGCTTCCCCATCAGAGCACCAGGTGTTCCCTAAATGACCCTTGGCGTTTCCTGAAGTCTACTCCGTACTTTACTGTGTGAAGAACATCAACCGTAAACGTGCCCTCTTCAACCTTGAACACGTCCCTTCACTGCATTCTTCCATCACAACTTAATTTAGCCACCTCCGTCTAACTTCTTGTTTACATCGCTGCCTCCCTCCTTTAATACACAGAAGTCACATGTTAAATCGAATAACTTACAGGACAGAAAGAGGCCATTTGGCCCATTGTGACACTGCCGATTCTATCACACACTCAATCCCCACATTCACGTTTTTAGCCCATACCCCCTCTCAGCTTCTCAAACTCAAGTACCTGTCACTGACTTTTAACATTATTTACAGAATCGGGCAGCACGGTGGTACAGTGGTTAGCACTGTGACCCAGGTTCGAATCCCGGCTCTGGGTCACTGTTCGTGTGGAGTTTGCACATTCTCCCCCACAATCCACAAAAATGTGCAGGGAAAAGAAAATAATTGGGTGTTCTAAATGTAAAAAAAAAACATTGTTTGCAGAATCAATGCCCATCAACCTTTCAAGTAGAATATTCCGACAACCCTCTCGATCTTTTTGCCCACGGCCACTGCCTCACTCGCCTGACGGAATGGATTTGCTCCATTAAAGACGCTCGTGGGCAGCACGGTGGTCTAGTGGTTAGCACAACTGCCTCACGGCGCTGAGGTCACAGGTTCGATCCCGGCTCTGGGTCACTGTCCGTGTGGAGTTTGCACATTCTCCCCGTGTCTGCGTGGGTTTCGCCCCCACAACCCAAAGATGTGCAGGCTAGGTGGATTGGCCAGGCTAAATTGCCCCTTAATTGGAAAAAAAAATTGGGTACTCTAAATTTATTTTTTTTTTAAATTAAAGACGCTCGTCATCTTCAAGACGCTCGTCATCTTCTTTGTCCCAAGGAGAACAGTCCCAAATTTTCCAACCTCTCCTCGGAAATGTCCCTGAACCCTGGCCATCGCTTATTTTAACAATGTATTTTGTATTTGTGAAATGGCCTCCAACATCCTGCTGTTTGTTGGCAGCAGTTCACTCATTCAGTGCTTGACCGAATCGTCACCCTCTCGTGGCGCCGTTAGATTGACTATATATGCGGACTGGGCTGGAAATGCCCACTCACCACATACAGACTGCACGTACTTGACATCAACACCTATGTAAACTTTCCACATTCATATCAGAGGGTTTTAGCTTAGAGTCATAGAATCCCTACAAAGCAGAAGGAGGCCATTCAGCCCATTTGAGTACCCTAGCTCGGCCCAGGCCCCCCCCGGGCCTCTCATCGTAACCCCGCAGCCCCACCTACCCATTTGGACACTCTGAGGGACAATTTAGCATGGCCAATCTACCTAACCTGCACATCTTTGGAAATCCAAAAATTGGGGGGGGGGGGGGGGGGGGGGGGGTGGGGGGGGGGGGGGGGGGGGGCAGCTGGGAGCTTGAGGCCGATAGGTCGGGAGGCAGCAACAACAACTTGCATTTTTCTTTATAAATGTTTTTTGATTGGGTTTTTGAACAAGGTATAATTACCGTTATGTACACAGAATAAGAAACATATATATATATATATACACATATTTAGAAGAGAAGGGCACACCCCAACATAGAATACAATAAAATATGAAATAGAATAACTGGTGGGGTACTGTGCACCAGCTCAACAGCGGCAACTCTGTGCATCTGGCCGAATTATTTACACCACGTAAGTAGGCGAATGTTTGGGGGGGGGGGGGGGGATTGGGGAGGCAAATATACATTTGGGTGCCGGGGAGATAATTACAGTGTGCGATACTTGGCTGTGTTTTGTGTTGTTGTCGCCTGCTTCTCCCGGACGGATCTCGCTGTCGTCCCCCGCTCGCCTCCGCTTCTGCTGCTCCTCCCGTCCTCCATCTTTATTTTCCTCGTTCCCCGCTCCTGGAGATGTCATGCACGTTTTGGCATCCCGTGCCTTCCTTCCGGCTCCCGTTTCCCCGCCCCCCCCCGCCCCACCCCGCTGGTTCTCCTCTCTTGTCCCCCCCCCCCCTTCACGGTTCGCCTTTCTTTCCTCAGGTTTAGCTGTCTCCCCCCCCACAACTTGCATTTTTAAAGCACCTTTAACATAGTAAAATGTCCCAAGGAACTTTGCAGGAGTGTTACCAAATAGAATTTGACAAGTGAGCTCACCTAAGGCAAGCACCAAGTGGCGTGAAGGCCAGTGTGGACCAGGTTGGTGCCTTCGGCCAGAGAACAGAAGAAGAAGCAAAGAACCAGCACAGACCCGATGGGGCAAATGGCCTCAAAACCTTCCACTGCTCGAAGGGTTATACAATGCTCTTCAGGTTGGAATATCTCTGAGACTGTGGCCCTCACAGATCTCTGGTGAAAAAAAATACTAACAATGCCAAACTGCAATGCAAGGTGTCGCTGTGTCCTTGAATAAAATAAGTAATAGTCAGAGTTTTATTTTCTGTAGCTGAACGTGGGTTTTATCCTTCGCCAATGCGAAGGAACTATTACAGTTTTGTTGACTCTATCAAGGGAATCAGATGTCTTTGTTCCTTCTAAGTTCCCCCCCCCCCCCACACAGACCCCCACCCACCACCATCCTCCTCCTCCGAACACTAGCCTGATATAACACGCTGATAACCGCAGCAAATCTATCCAATCCCAACCTTTTGAGTGCTTCAGACAAAAGCATTAAATAAAAAGAAATCTTCTCAGCTATTTTCCTGCTGCCTCCTCTAACTTTATTGACCTGCGCTCTCCCGAAGGGCAGGAACTGGGGGATTTACAAACACCGGCCAACCTAACGGGATGGTCTGCGGCAATTAGTCTCTAAGTGACCTGAAGTTTGCTTTAGTTGCAACTCCTCCCCACGGGGATTGTCTATGTGGTGTTCCTGAAAGGATATTTCAGATTAGATATACTCCAATAGTAAACGGGGTAGTAATCCACAGGCCTGAAATAACAAACTGGAAAAATGAGTTCAAATCCCACCGTGGCAGTTGATCATTTAAGTTCTGTCAATAAAACTGGAATTAAAAAGGTAGCATCAGTAATGTTGTGTGGGAAACTACCTGATTGTTTTAAAAAGCCACGTCTACATGTGGCTCCAAACCCACAGCAAAGCGGTTGACTGTGAACTGCCCCCTGAAATGGCTGAATAAACCACTTAGATTGTATTACACTCTTGTGGTCAATGACATTCGCGCCACACAAGTGCTATCTCAACTTGACATTCAATGGCATTCCCATCGTGGGATTCTCAACCTCCCGGGGGTTTCCATTGACCAGAACTGGAACTGGGCAAGCCATATGAATTCTGTGGCTACAAGGGCAGGTCAGAGGCTGGGAATTCAGCGGGAAGTATCACATCTCCTGACTGCCCAAAGCCTGCCCACCATCTACAAGGCACAAATGAGGATTGCTCCAAATAAAATTTCACTCTGAACTCACCGAAGTCGATATTAGTACCAAGTGACGTGAATGACAGTGTGGACCAGATTGGTGCCAGTGGTACAAATGTTCGATCCCCGTTCCAGCTGGGGTGGATCCGGGAACTGCATCCTGCCCCACCCGTGATGGAGATCTCCACTTGCCTGGATGAGTGCAGCTCCGACAACACAAGAAGCTCAACACCATCCAGGACAAAGCAGCCCCACTTGATTTGCATCCCATCTGCAAACATTTACCCCGTCCATCACCGATGCCCAATGGCGGCCGTGTGTGCCACCTACAAGATGCATTGCGGCAACTCATCAAGGCAGCTCAGACAACACCTTCCAAACACATGCACTGAGTCACTTAGAGGGACCAGAGCATCCGACGCAGGGAACACTACCACCTGGAGGCTCCGCTCCAAGTCACTCACCATCCTGGCCTGGAAATATATCGGCCGTTCCTTCACTGTCGCTGGGGCAAAATCCTACAACCCCCTCCCTGACACCACATGGACTGCCGCAATTCAAGAAGGCAGCTCACCACCACCTTGGCAAGGGCATCTAGGGATGGGCAATAAATGCTGGCCTGGCCAACAACGCAGACATCTTGCGAATGAATTATAAATATCTGTGAAGACCTAACCATGGCGCCCATGCTCTGGACCCCAGGTTACTGATGAGCAATGGCATGGAAAAACAGCCAGTTTAAAAAGAAACACAGACCGGAGAAGACTCTTTACCCCCAGTGGATTCCTCAAATTGAATTATGAGATGATAATCTAATCAAGGGGCTCGAATGACAGCATAAATCACAGACAGCAAGGCTTTCTTGGTTTACCAATATCATCAGAAAGCGATGATTGGATTAAGACATGAAATTTGCCGAAAGCAATCATCTCTTGTTACATTATGTGTAAGCTTTATGCTTCCAGTGACTATGCCAGTGTCCAGGTAGTCTATTCGTTGGCTCTGCCTGTCAAGGAACGAAAGCCCTTCTTCACAAGGCAGCGGGCCGTCCACATGGAGCTGCCCATTCAGCAGGTAAAGGGAGAGCATTGTCGGAGGGCCAATCCTTTGGGTGAGGTGCACCGTCCGATTGTCGTGGTTCGGATGGGTGTTGCAGATGGTCAGGAGAGTTGTCCCCGAGTCTGCGTCAAAGATCCTGCCTCAAACTAACGCCAAGAGAAACACGTTAGCCAATCACTCATCTCGGTGCCCCTTTTTGGAATCCCGTCCGTGGGAAACGTTGCTGTGTTTCCTTACATATTATTGGATGCCCTCGAGAAATGGCTTATTGCGGGAATCCTGACTTCACACAACGGAATAATATGGTCAATGGCAAATCAGCCCGTTTTACATCTTTGCTTAATTTCATAAGTACGAAATGGGGACAAGATGAGGCCATTTGGCTCTTCAAGCTTGTTCCATTCTTCAATAAGGTCATGGCTGATCTTTGACCTCAATACTTTCCCACCCTTTCTTCGTCTCCCATGATTCTCTTAGTTCCCAAAAGTCAACCAATCTCAGCCCTGATCATACTCAACAACTGACCACCCACATTCTGGTGGTTACCATTCACCAGAAACTGAACTTGACCAAACATACAAACACTGTGGGTCAGTGCAGGTCAGAGGCTGGGAATTCTGTGGTGAGTAACTCACCTCCTAACTCCCGTCTGCCATCTACAAGGCACAAGTCAGCAGTGTGATCAATACTCTCCACTTGCCTGGATGAGTGCAGCTCCAATGACACTCAAGAAGCTCAACACCGTCAAGGCAAAGGAGCCCCGCTTGATTGCTCCTCCTTCCACAAACATTCACTCCCTCCATCACTGACGAACAGTGGCAGCCGTGTGCACCATCTACAAGATGCACTACAGTAACTCACCAAGGCTCCTTAGACAACACCTTCCAAACCCACGGCCGCCACCATCTAGAAGGACAAAGGCATCAGATACCTGGGAACCCCACCACCTGGAGGTTCCCTTCCAAGTCACTCACCTAAAAGGGGTGAAGCATCATGGAGGGGTGGAGCATGAATTGTCCAACCCATGAATAATATTTAAATCCATGCAAATTTCAGTTTCGCACAGACCCGCCCACAAACTTTGATATCACCGCTAGCAGGGGACTGGAGCATGGCGATGGAACACCAGCGGAGGACTGGACCTTGGCAACAGAATTGGCACCTGGTGCAAATCGCAACTTTTTCATTACACATTACTCTCCACCCAATCACAATGCTCGCTTCCGGCGGCGGAAAGCATATAATTCAGGTGGGTAGTGATTAAGAGGTTGTAAAAGTGAGATAATCATTGATTGTGCAGGTTCTGCTAATAGATTTGAGAACCATTTGCTTCTTTACAGCTAGCTAGATAATGGAATATTGTTTATGCTTAAAGGACAACTGGGTTGTAGGTAACAATACCATGAGTGGTATTGTGTCCTGGCTAACAGGCCATGGGACATCTTGTGGGAGGAGACAAAAGAATATTTTATGCTTTGGGTACAGGTGATCTAATTAAGGAGAGGAGCCAGGTATGTCTGAAAAAAGTTATTTCTTGCTGGGATTTTAATCTGAACAGAGGTGTTTCAGTTTGGTCCTGAAAGGTTCTCTCTCCAAAGATTATGCACAGAGAAAAGTAAGTAAAACCTTGGTTGTTAACTTTATTCATAAGTGGTATTTGAACAATATTGGCGTGCTTAATTGGAATATAGTGGCAGGTTTAAGAAGTAAGTTAAGGTTTTCTTCTTTCACTTACAAGCTGTTGTAACTGTTAACTGTAAATCTATTTCCCTGTTGTTAATGTGGTTAATTCTGGGCTTCAATTGAAGTTTGTTTTCGCATTAAAAAATGCCAATGGGTTGGTGTTATCACTCCTGTAGTGCAGTAATATTTTCTTGCATTTTGCAAATTGCAAGTAGTTTGGATCTTGTCTGGGTCGCTAATACACTTCAGGTGCATATCCAGGTATCTTTAAGGGTTATCAGAGTTTCGTTCTCTACTGCCCCCTCAGCCAGTGAGTTCAAGATCCCCATCAGACACTGGGTGGATGCATTTCCGCTTAAATCCCCTCTAGACCTCCAACATCTTACTTGAAATCAATTAATATCAAGCAAGGCTCATAGAATCCCTACAGTGCAGAAGGAGGCCATACGACCTATCGAGTCTGCACCGACCCTCCGAAAGAGCACCCTAACCTAGGTCCAGTCACCCACCCTATCCTTGTGACCCCCACCTAGGGACAATTTAGCCTGGCCAATCCACCTAACCTGCACATCTTTGGACTGTGGGAGGAAACCGGAGCGCCCGGAGGAAACCCACGCAAACAATGTGCAAACTCCGCACAAACGGTCGCCCGAGGTCGGAATCGAACCCGGGTGCCTGGCGCTGTGAGGCAGTGGTGCCAACCACTGTGCCACCGCGCACCACCCCCAACCCCCCCCCCCCCCCCCCCCCCCACCTCCGTCTCAGTAATGGTGACCATGAAACTATCAATTGTCATAAAACGCCATCCAGTTCGCCGATGTCCTTTGGGGAAGGAAATCTGCCGTCATTACCCGGTCTGGCCTACATGTGATTAACCACCCTGTCGCTCAGCGACTGAAGGTCAATTCGGGATGGGCAACAGATGCTGGCCTTGCCGGCGACGCCCATGTCCCATTACCGAACTTAAAACTAAAGCGTCTATTCGAAAATCAGGGCTGATGCAAAAGGCTCCTTCGTTTCTATAAGGAAAGGAATGCATCTTTGCAGTCGGCCGCAGCCCACTGAGACACACACCTCAGAAAGCGCCAAGCAGCAGGAAGACGTCGTTTCCGGGATTAGAAAAATGAGACTCTTTCTGCGTGTCAGGTATCTTTAATTTAATACACATGAAAATCGCTTATTGTCACGAGTCGGCTTCAAATGAAGTTACTGTGAAAAGCCCCTTGTGAACCTGCACATGATGTCAGAGGGCAGTGTGTAGTAACCTACTGGAGTTTGTCCCCAGGGCCCCTTTGCTGTGGTTTTTTATTTATTGAACATTTCTCTCTCTCGCTTTTCGCGCATTTTATTTTTACTTTTGAGGCGAGCCTTCCTGACTTGGCTGTTATTTTTTTTAAAATTTAGATTAGCCAATTATTTTTTCCAATTAAGGGGCAATTAAGGGTCAGGGGCTGGTTTAGCACACTGGGCTAAACCGTTGGCTTTTAAAGCAGGCCAGCAGCACGGTTCAATTCCTGTACCAGCCTCCCCGGACAGGCGCCGGAATGTGGCGACTAGGGGCTTTTCACAGTAACTTCATTGAAGCCTACTCGTGACAATAAGCAAAAATTTAATTTAATTTATTTAGCGTGGCCAATCCACCTACTCTGCACATTTTCGGGTTGTGGGGGCGAAACCCACGCAGACACGGGGAGAATGTGCAAACTCCACACGGACAGTGACCCAGAGCCGGGATCGAACCTGGGTCCTTGGCGCCGTGAGGCGGTTGTGCTAACCACTAGGCCACCGTGCTGCCCTTCTTGGCTGTTATTTTGACCAAAGATGCAAAGGGCGGCTTGCTCCATGGTTGAAGGGTGGGGCCAGGGAATCGCAATAAATTCGTTTGCCGGAATTTTGGGGGTGGCTCCCTGGCAACTCCGAGGGGCCCGCAGCCAATATCCTCTCCAGTGGGTGTTCGGTGTCTGCAGGCAGGAATGCCACCCTTCACTCGGGATTGAGGAAGTCCCGCTCCGGAGAACTACCGCCTAAACGGATTGGCTGGTAGCTCTCCAATCCCCGTAGCAACGGGGCCGAGTTTGTCACATGAGGAACGGTTGAGAACTCTGGGTCTGTACTGGTTGGAGTTTAGAAGGACGAAGGGGGGGATCTTATTGAAACTTACAGGATACTGCGAGGCCTGGATAGAGTGGACGTGGAGAGGATGTTTCCACTTGTAGAAAAAAACTAGAAGCAGAGGACACAATCTAAAGGGAGGATCCTTTAAAACAGAAATGAGGAGGAATTTCTTCAGCCAGAGGGGGGTGAATCTGTGGAACTCTTTGCCGCAGAAGGCTGTGGAGGCCAAATTACTGAGTGTCTTTAAGACAGAGATAGATAGGTTCTTGATTAATAAGGGGATCAGGGGTGATGGGGAGAAGGCAGGAGAATGGGGATGAGAAAAATATCAGCCATGATTGAATGGCGGAGCAGACTCGATGGGCCGAGTGGCCTAATTCTGTTCCTATGTCTCACAGGCTTATGGTCTTTCCACCAGCCTACAAATTGAGACTGGGCGGGATGTGGCCCTTTTGTGGTTATTAATTGGCCATTTAAGGGTCTGAACTGGAGCAAGGATGGGCTTCCGGTTCAAGTCCTTGCCTGTCCCAGTGTAAAAAGCAGCGTGGAGTTCTGGCAGGAGGGAACCCAGAGGAAATCCATCCCTTCAATATCACGCTCCACCCTGCCTATAAACCCCTTGGTGAGGGAGTGTAAAACTCTGGCTCTGCCTCGTGAGGTTCCTGAGGTGAGCTCCCAGCCGTCAGTGAAGGAGCACCAAGATGCCAAGCCATATAAAAGGGGCATCAGAGCCAGTGACCAAAAATCCTGGTCAAGGGTTTTAAAGAGCATCTTAAGAGAGAGAGAGAGAGAGAGACAAAGCAAGGCTGTTTTTGGGTGAGAATTCTGAAGCTTGGGCCCCGGCTCCTTAAGACAGGCACAGCCGTCAATGGGAGAACAATCATAGAGTATAGAATCACTATACTGCGAAAGGAGGCCATTCAGCCCATCCTGTCTGCACTGACCACCTGAAAGTGTACCCTACCCAGGCAAACCCTTCACCCTTTCCCCGTAACCCAGTAACCCCACCTAATCTTTTTTGATATGGGGCCATTTAGCACGGCCAATCCACCTAACCCGCGCATCTTTGGACCGTGGGAGGAAACCGGAGCACCCGGAGGGAACCCACACAGACACACGGGGGAGAACGTAGATTCCACGCAGACAGTCATCCGAGGCTGGAATTGAACCAGGGTCCCTGGCGCTGTGAGGCTGCAGTGCTAACCACTGTGCCACCGTGCCGCCCGATTGTAATGAAAATAGGGATGCGGAAGTGGGTGGGATTGGAGAAGCGGAGATTTCAGTCTGACCCAGTGGCAGGGAATCGGTGGCCGTGGACCATCTTGCTGGCATGAAAGGCGCTATATGAATGCAGTACATTGCTGCGGAGAGCCGCACGTCCAGTAAAATTTATTGGGAGTGAGACAAAAGAGGCTTCTAACGTACTGCGACATTTAGTGCTTCTTAAATAACCCTGCAGCCGTTTTGAGTGGAGTGGTGATTTAAATAATCCCCTGAATGTGCAGTCAGCTATCAAGAGTGGCGCTTTCAATGGATTTCACTTTCCTCGGCTGGCAATCAAATTAAATTTACAGGAAAATTAATTAATTAAACTAATTAAGCCAATTTTCTTGGACAGAGAGGCGATAAATCCTTGTACCTCATTTATACATGGGCATCGGGAGACTCGTCTGGATTCAACATCTGCCGGAAGGTGCTGCTCGTTCCTGTTTCCTTTCAGCCGGAAGGTGGAGGAGCGACCTGCCAGTGTTTGCGTCGTCGGGCACCAGTTTCATCAGGTACCCCGGCCTGTGGCAGAGGCCTGGAGCTGGGAGGAGAAACGGCCCAGTTGGTCTGTTGCGGGAGGAGGCCGCAAGCCACCAATTTGACGGGCCCGTGATAGGGTTGGCAAAGCAGCCGGATAGCCCT
Organism: Scyliorhinus canicula; assembly: GCF_902713615.1. Classification (NCBI taxonomy): domain Eukaryota; kingdom Metazoa; phylum Chordata; class Chondrichthyes; order Carcharhiniformes; family Scyliorhinidae; genus Scyliorhinus; species Scyliorhinus canicula. The sequence continues at coordinate 7,775,058 of NC_052169.1, read as the reverse complement.
GGAGCCTCCACAAATTTAAGAATTAATGTCCCCGGGACCTCAACGCGAGCGGAACAATCAGAGGAGCATTTTTTAGAAAAGTCGTGTTTTCCTTTCCTATTTTCTTCAATGCTTTTTTTGGGAGGGGGGGGGGGGGGGGGACGATATCATTAATATCAACCATACAAATATGGGAGATGAGAAAATAAAATGCTTTTTCACGGGGAGGATTGGGGTGGGGTGGTTGGAGGGGGGGCGGCACGGTAGCATAGTGGTTAGCACAATTGCTTCACAGCTCCAGGGTCCCAGGTTCGATTCCCGGCCTGGGCCACTGTCTGTGCGGAGTCTGCACGCTCTCCCCGTGTGTGCGTGGGTTTCCTCCGGGTGCTCCGGTTTCCTCCCACAGTCCAAGGATGTGCAGGTTAGGTGGATTGGCCATGCTAAATTGCCCTTAGTGTCCAAAATTGCCCTTAGTGTTGGGTGGGGTTACTGGGTTATGGGGATAGGGTGGGGGTGTGGGTTTGGGTAGGGTGCTCTTTCCAAGAGCCGGTGCAGACTTGATGGGCCGAATGGCCTCCTTCTGCCCTGTAAATTCTATGAAATTGTATGGGTGTCTTGCAGTGCCACCTCCAGGAATACACCCTGGCTGAGTTGGCAACCTCATCCGCCCCCTACAGGTGGGGAGCGGCACTGCCAGGTGTCTACCAATCTCTTGGCGCAAAAAACACCACAAATCATATTTTGCTCAGAGGAGGCCTACGGGCCAGGCTTCATTCCTGAGCTAATGCGAGTGGAAATTGCACGACAACAACTGCTTATCTTTACCCAGCCTCTGTAACGTCATAAAATGTCCGGAGATCCCTCGCAGGGGCATTGTGAACAGAGATTGAGACGCAGAAGGAGATATTGGGTCAGGTGATCAAACGCTTGGTCCAAGAGGAAGTCTGAAAGGAGAAGAAGTGGGGCAGGGAGGCAGAGAGGTTGGACCAGGAAACCAAAGGCACGGCCGCCAACGGTGGATAGGTTCACTTCAGGGATGCTCAAGAGGTAGAGGGGCGCAATATGTGGAAGGTTGAGGGGCTGGAGAAGATTACAGAGACAGGGATAGGCGAGGCCTAGGAGGGATTGGAAAACAAGGGTGAAAAGTTCAAAATCAAGACATTGTTTGATCATGAGCCAAGATCCGTCAGCGAGCACTGGGGTGATCGGGGAAACGGGAGTTACTGTGACTCAAGACATGGGCAGTAGAGGTTTGGGTGACCTCAGGTTTACAGAATGGCCTTGACAGGCTGAAGCTAGTCAGCCAGTGCCCACCCACCCCCCCCCCCCTCCCCCCTCCAATTTTGCACACGGTGAGTCAATGTCTTGGGGTCAACGCAGTGGATTTGAGGCCCACTTTTCAAACTCGCACCGGACGAAACAAAATACAGGGGAACGGCCAAAGCAATAGCTTGAGCATCCGTGTCCAAACTCCCAGCGCGCGGAGTTCTGCAGTTACAGAGCTCACTGATCCAAACGCAGCCGATGGTGTCCCGAGCAACAGCTGCCAGGGGAGCAGCCTTCCGCCATCGGTGGGATTTTCCATTCCCGCCGATGGCGAGCCATCAACGACGGGAACCCTCCCCCCCCCCCCACCTTGGCAGCGATGGGAACGGAACATCCCGTCACCGGTCGATAGCGGGCAGCCTCCAACGCCGCTAAACACGCTGCGGAAGGTCACGGAAAATCCCGCCTCGGGCGTCCACATCGGGAATTTGATTATTTATCTGTGTATAACTCCAATGTTTGATGTGTCCAAGATATGGCACTGCATGTGCGTAAAAAAAATAAGAAAGATTTACATTTCTGTAGCGCCCTTTGCAACCCCAGGATGACCTACGATGCTCTTTGTAGCCAACGAAGTGCTCTTCGTCACTTTATAATTTAGGTTTGGTAACAGCCAATGCACCCCTAGCAACCTCCCACGTACAGTAATACGATCGTAGAATCCCGGCAGTGCAGAAGGAGGCCATTCAGCCCATCGCGTGTGCGCCAATCCTTCAAAAGAGCACAGTACCTAGGCCCAATCCCGCTCTAGTCCTGTATCCCCACTGTGATGATATGCCGGTGCACAGTTCTGTATATGGTTATCTATTAATGTATATGGTTATCGAGTCGACCTCCAACCTGCAGGTAGCGATAGAGATCTACCATGTGACTTGAGGGATCCGGCAGTTGGTAGTAAGTCGTACTCGAGGTTGGTCACACTAGAAGTAGCTCCAGGAGAATGAATTTACTCGTTACCGTTTGCGTCATAGTTTGTTAATCTTTCCATGTGTTCATTCTGTTAATAAAGTATCTTACTGGTCAAAGAATTAGATGTTCCATGTGCATCTGTACTATGGCCGCAACACCAAACATAATACCCACCAGACCGTTGGACACGAAGGGGCAATTTAGCATGGCCAATCCATCTGACCTGCACATCTTTGGGCTGAGGGAGGAAACCCACGCAGACACGGGGAGAAAGTGCAAACTCCAAGCAGACAGTCACCCGAGGTCAGTATCGAACCTGGGTCCCTGGCGCTGTGAGGAAGCAGTGCTAAGCACTGTTCCGTCGTGCCGCCCCGTGATGTAATGGCAAGATAGCGACGTTGGTCGGAACAGTGGTTGAAAGAACACTCAGGCAGGACCGCACTGGGAACCTCGGCCTAGATCTTGTGCTCAAGCCTGTGGAGCACGGCTTCAACCCAGAGCCTTCAATCTGAGACACGACAGGGTGAGCCACTGAGCCAGGCCAGGGTAGACACCTTGATTTATACATTAAGGAAATGGCAATTGTGTGCCCATGCGCGAACGATTACTAAAAGGACAAAGAAGGTTTCCCTGCTGAAAGATTCCTACTTAACTCAGCAAGGCACTGGGAGTCTGTCCAAAGCTTATGTCAGTCCATTTCGCACAACGTACTTACCTCCGTTTCGTGACGTGTAATTTCCTGGTTGACATCCCTGTCCTCGATTGTCAGCTCCCTGCAGGCAAGACAAAAAAAGTTCTCCGATAAATCTGGGTTCAAGTCAAGTCTACAGCAACGCGGGTTTATTTGTCATTTTCGATTTCGGAAGACGCCGCACGAGAGTGGGAAGCGTTAGGCACTTGGCCGTCCTGGCTTGCTCAATGAAAAGCAGCACGAATCTGACTTGACGTAGCTGCTTCCGAATCGGCTCAAGATGGCTGCTCGGAAGCCTATTAGGGCGTAAAACTGGAGGAGCTATTGAGGCATGTGACCAAAATCGTGGCCAAACGATCGATTTCACAGAGGTCCTCAAAGGAGGGGAGTTGAAAAGATGGGTATGTTTGGGAGGGGAATTCCGGATCCTCGGACCCAGGCAGTGGGAGGCATGGCTGCCAATGGCCAAGACAAGAAAAATAATCTGGAAAATTCTTCACTGAACCTGCCTGAAACCAGTCAGGAGGTCACAGGAGCCACACGCTGCCCATCTCAACCACATTACGGAATTTATTAAATTTACAAATCCAGAGGCTAGAGAGGCAGCCTCCTGCCGATATTGATGTGGACATAACATTTATAAATATATGAGAGGTCTCGGGCTGGGAGAAAGACAAAAACATTTTTCCCCACATACATATATATGTATCTAAACCGGGGATTTATATGAACGAAATGAAAAGAAAATCGCTTATTGTCACGCGTAGGCTTCAATGAAGTTACTGTGAAAAGCCCCTAGTCGCCACATTCCGGCGCCTGTTCGGGGAGGCTGGTACGGGAATTGAACCGTGCTGCTGGCCTGCCTTGGTCTGCTTTCAAAGCCAGCGATTTAGCCCAGTGTGCTAAACCAGCCCCTCCATTGGCTCAGGTTACAATTATGGGTAGTGTCTGCCTGCCAACCTGTCCTCCACCAATAACATCTCATCAGCAACCGAAAATTGGTAAATCTTGCACTGGTCTATTTATAACACGGACGGGTTCAAGTACAGATTTTACTTCACGTTTGCTTTGGGCGATGGGCAGAGAGAGACTCAGAACAAAACTTAGATTTTTATCTGTGATTAGAAGTGAATCATGGAGTAGTGAATGCTGCGGCGCGATGCTCATGTACCTTGTAAGGGGGCGTGTCTTAAGCTGCAGTCCATCGCCTACCCAGCGTGAGACAGGATGTGATGCGCCATCAGGTGACCCTGTGGACAGAATGCCGCGGCAACCCTACAGGTCAGACGTGTCGCCATCGCCTCCCAGTCACCACTAATCTCTATAAAGCCCAAGCTTCAAATCAAGAGCCCACACCTACCGGTTCACCAAGCCTCGCCGCACGTTTGCCACAAACAGATTCCCAAAGAAAATATTTTTACCCAAGGTTGACTGATCACTTTATCAGAGAATTGGTCTGCAGAGGAACTGTAGATATCGGGCGAGGGGTGAACATTGGACTCTGGGCCAAGTGGCTCACATGGACCAAATGGGTTTTATTTTCCCTCTCGGGCTGCTCCTCTCTTGGAAGTGCGTGACTATTGCCTCCAAGCACATCTCCAAACATCACTCTGGCCCAGTGAGCAACAATGCTCAGCCAACATTATAGGCGGCGCTGATTATAAAAGGTTCCGTCAGGGCGGCATGCGGCCCAGTGGTTAGCACTGGGACTGCGGCGCTGAGGACCCGGGTTCCAATCCCGGCCCTGGGTCACTGTCCGTGTGGAGTTTGCACGTTCTCCCCGCGTCTGCGTGGGTTTCGCCCCCCACAGCCCAAAAAGATGGGCAGGTTAGGTGGATTGGCCACGCTAAATTGCCCCTTAATTGGGAAAAAAAAAATAATTGGGTGCTCCAAATGTATAAAAAAAAATGTTTTGTCAAGTGCTTACAAATGAAGGCCGAGCGGGAGCTCAACCTCTTTCTCTCGGTGGTCCACGCGGTTGCTTATTATGGACCCTTGGCTGGGCGAACGGAGAGGAGGAAGACCCGAAAGCAATGGTTCCATTCGTGTACATCTTACTACCAGGTCGAGGTGGTGTGATTTAGGATTTATCTCAACGGTGAGACTCCGGTGCTAAGGAAACTCGACCCGGGGAAAAAAATAAATCAGAATATAAGAGGACTGGGAGCATGAAGGATCTAGCACGTGGCTCCCAGGGCGCTGGCTTAGACATAACTCTCAACTATGGCTCAATTGTTCGGATGGGTGTCTCTGAATCGGAATGTTATGGGGGCGATTTTGCGCCCGTGTTCGCTGTCAGCGAGGAGGGCGAAGCGGGCGCAAAACACTGCGAGGAGTCGGGAAACGGGATTAACGCCGGCAGGATCTCGATGCCTGGTTCTTCCCGCCCCTCACCATTGACATCACAGGATTCCCATCCAAAAAGGGAACCTCATTTTAACATATTGTGCTCAATTTAAATATAATGAAGGGTTTCTGAGCCATATGTTCCCCCCCCCCCCGATGAAATATTCACGGCTCTTCTGTGCCAAGTGGGCGAGGTTCACACCAGCTATTTAAGAGCGTGAAGCACTCAAGGGGATCCCGCCGGGGGTCGCCAAGGTTAAGACTAGCCCCCTGGGGGGGGGAGAGAGAAACATGCCTGGGCTTCAGCGCCTGGCACTGCTCCCTGGCACAAGCGCCAACCTAGCAGTGCCAACCTGTGTCAGCATGTGCCAGGGGCAATGCCAGGGCAGATCCTTTGGGGAGCCCAATTGGGAATGGGGGGGGGGGGGGGGGGGGGGTGTTGTCCCGTCGTGCTGGGGGTTGACTGAGCTGAGGCCTTAGAAGGTGGGGGGGGGGAGGAGAGGGGAGAGTGGGCAGTGAGGGGGACAACTTGGCCTTGGGGGGGGGGGGGGGAAGAGTTCCTGAAAACGTTTTTTTTTCCTTTTAAAAAAAATTTAGAGTACCAAATTATTTTTTTCCCAATTAAGCGGCAATTTAGCGTGGCCAATCCACCTACCCCCACACATCTTTTTGGGTTGTTGTGGGGGGTGGGACCCACGCACACATGGGGAAAGCCTCTGATAATTATGCTGTGGTGGTTGAGGTGGGGGAAGGTGAGAGCCACTGATAGCTTTGTTGTTGGGGGGGGGTGCAGGGGAGGTGTTTGACCGCCAGTTCTGACCAGGGCGCCCTTTAAAGATGGCGCCTGGATCTCTGCGGAGCCGGCCTTGTTCTATCAGGCCCCACCCACCAGACTGACAACATAAACCATGCCCCCCCCCCTCTAGATCTGGTCCTAAAACCCGACGATGCATCTGGAGAGATAGACTGTGACACCCTGACCAAGCATGGGAGAATTCCACTCAGTGAGCTTCAGTCAAGCTGCATTGATCAGAACATCTCCCAGGGTGACACTTGATGGCTGTGCAATTGGTGTTGGACATGACCTCTTCCAGATGGAGAAGCTATCTGGCCTTTTCAGGTGGATTGATTTTCTTTATTCTTTCACGGAATGTGGGTGCTACCTGCAAGGTCATCACTGGTTTAGCTCACTCAGCTAAATCGCTGGCTTTTAAAGCAGACCAAGGCAGGCCAGCAGCACGGTTCGATTCCCGTACCAGCCTCCCCGGACAGGCGCCGGAATGTGGCAACTAGGGGCTTTTCACAGTAACTTCATTGAAGCCTACTCGTGACAATAAAGCGATTTTCATTTTTCATTTCATTTGTTGTCCACCCCTAATTGCCCCGGGCATGAGTAGTTTGCCACGCCGTTTCTGAGGGCAGTTAAGAGTCAACCACTTTGCTGTGGGTCGGGAGTCGCATCTAGACCAGACCGGGTAAGGACAGCAGATTTCCCTCCCTTACGGACATCAGTGAACCGGACGGGTGAAAAAGATCCTGTGGGGCTAATTTGAAAAAGAGACGGAGAGCTCGGCATGGGGCCCAGGTGAATAAATATCGCCCAGCAGCATCACCACAATATCAGCTAGTCTGGCCATTGTCACGATGCTGTTTGTGGGATCTGTCTGTGCGCGCAGATTGGCTGCTGCGTTTTCTTCAGCACTTCACAAGTACTTCCCTCTGAGCTGGCCTGAGGTGTCAAGAGGCGCTATATGAATGCAAGTCCTTCCTGCCCCCCCCCCCCCCCCCCCCCCCCCCCCCCCCGGCAAACAAGTCACTGGTCAGCCCACATCACCGGATCTCACACGGGCTGGAAACTGGCGGAAGGGAAACTTCACCTTTTCTCAGAGGGAGCAGCGGCCTGTTGGGTGGGAAGAGGACGGGGAGCTCTGACCGACTGCGGCCGCTCCGGCTCCGGCCTCTCCTTCGGGTGGGGACTGCGGAAAAGGTAGTCGTACTCCGGAAGAATCTGCGCCAGTGCATCGTAGGGCGGGAGGCTGACTCTGTCCTGCCGGAGCTGCAAAATAAACAGAGGGACAGAGTCAGACAAAGACAGGACTGAATTCACAACAACAACAACGTATATTTATAGAGCACGATGGCTGTGCAATTGGTGTTGGACATGACCTCTTCCAGATGGAGAAGCTATCTGGCCTTTTCAGGTGGATTGATTTTCTTTATTCTTTCACGGGATGTGGGTGCTACCTGCAAGGTCATCACTGGTTTAGCTCACTCGGCTAAATCGCTGGCTTTTAAAGCAGACCAAGGCAGGCCAGCAGCACGGTTCGATTCCCGTACCTAGTCTTTCGTGCCGGTGGAGGTGTTCCGCCATTGGCCAGCGCCGGTATTTCCTGATCCTGCTGTTGCCAACGGGTTTACCAATGTCTGTGCCACCTCCACAGCTGGTGAACACGCGGAGGGAGTTCACCGCCGGCGCGAACGGCCGGATAAAATGTTCTGGGTACAGGATCGTGGACCAGGGCTGTTATACCCGCAATCGTGGAGCAATTAAATCACCGATTCTCGCTGAGATGTCTTGGAGGGGTCGTCGGGCTGCAGGAGGTCACAGATATAAGGAGGGACGGGGTCATGGAGAGGTTTGAAAGGAGGATTAGAATTTTAAGATCAAGATGTTGCTTGATCAGGAGCCATTGTAGATAAACGAGCATTAGGCTAATCGGGGACATGTGGCTTGGTGCGAGTTAACCCATCAGCAACAGATGATCGTCACAGAGGAGGAAATAGTATTGCCCAAATGTAGCTTTTTTCTGTCTGTTACACGTGGCATTTCGACCCTTTCTCACCCACTAACTAGTTATCTCACAGGGGAATCAGCCTTGTTCCCTGGACCAAAGACGATACAATCCATCATGGGAATACAGGTTCATGAATGGAAAGCAGGAAGGTGTATGATTCCCCCATCACCATGCAGCTACAATACAATGGCACCATCGCCTGCAGGAAGAAACATTTGGATTAACTCCCAGATGATACTTGAAAGTTTATTTTCTTATTTGAAATTCACATCCCAAAATGTATCCTTGCATCTTTTTAAATTCATTTACAGGATGTGGGTTTCACTGGTTAAACCAGCATTTATTGCCCATCCCTAATTGCCCCTGAGAGGGTGATGGTGAGTTGCCTTCTTGAACCGCTGCAGTCCCGGAGGTGTAGGTACACCCACTGTGCTGTTAGGGAGGGAGTTCCAGGATTCTGTTCCAGCGACAGTGAAGGAACAGTGATATATTTCCAAGGTGGTTAGTGGGGAAGATGGGGAACTTCCTGATGCAGGGGTTCCCAGGTATCTGCTGCTCTTGTCTTTCTAGATGGTGGTGGTCTTGGGTTTGGATGGTACTGCCTGAGGAACCTTGGTGAGTTCCTGCAGTGCGTCTTGTAGATGGTGCACACGGCTGACACTGTGCGTCGGTGGTGGAGGGTTTGAATGTTTGTGGAAGGGGGAGCAATCAAGCGGGGCTGCTTTGTCCTGGATGGTGTTGAGCTTCTTGAGTGTTGTTGGAGCTGCACTCATCCAGGCAAGTGGAGGGTATTCCATTACACTCCCGACTTGTGCCTTGGAGATGGTGGACATGTTTTGGGGGGGGGGGGGTCAGGAAGTGAGTTACACGCCATAGAATTCCAAGCCTTTGACCTGCTCTGATAGCCACAGTATTAATGTGCCTAGTCCAGTTCAGTTTCTGATCAAGCGGTTGATTGTGGGGGTTTCAGAGATGGTAATACCATTGAATGTCAATGTCCTCTCTTGTAGGAGATAGTCACTGCCTGGCCCATGTGTGGTGCAAATGTAACTTGTCACTTGTCAGCCCAAGCCTGTGGTTCTCCCTCTTGTTGGGTTCGTCACCACCTGTCGCGGACAGTCGAGCAATTATGCCCTTTAGGACCCGGCCAGTTTGATCTGTGTTGGTACAATCGAGCCAATCTTGGTGATCAGTGGTTAGCACAGTTGTTTCACGGCACCAGGGTCCCAGGTTCAATTCCCTGTTCGAATCCTATGGCGAGTAACTCACCTCACTGGGGAGTAGACACCACTCCCCCCCCCCCCCCCCTCCCCAAAGCCTGTCCACCATCTACAAGGCACAAGTCAGGTGTGTAATGGAATCCTCTCCACTTGCCTGGATGAGTGCAGCTCCAACAACACTCAAGAAGCTCGACACCATCCAGGACAAAGTAGCCCACTTGATTGCTCTTCATTCCGCAAACATTCAAACCCTCCACCACAGTGGCTTGAGTCACTGTCTGTGCGGAGTCTGCACGTTCTCCCCGTGTCCGCGTGGGTTTCCTCCGGGTGCTCGGGTTTCCTCCCACAAGTCCCGAAAGGCGTGCTTGTTAGGTGAATTGGACATTCTGAATTCTCCCTCAGTGTCCCCGAACAGGCGCCGGAATGTGGCGACTAGGGGCTTTTCACAGTAACTTCATTGCAGTGTTAATGCAAGTTTACTTGTGGCAATAAAGATTAGTTTAATGTTATTATTATTGAATTAAATGTTAAGTCCAGAAGGTTGTAAATGTAAAGTGCCGAATCGGAAGATGAGGTGCTGTTCCTTCAGTTTGCTTTGGGCTTCACTAAATAAATTGCATTCCGCATCCTAACCCTAAACATTTGAACTGTATTGGGATAATCCAACAATGTGATTTAATTCAAAATGCTGCACCTCCAAATGGGCTGAACTCCCTCCAGCTCTACTTTGGAGTATCCACCTCAACTTTGTGCTCATTTCACTGGAGTGGAACTTGAACCCACAGTGGGAAGAGTGCCACTAATGGAACAATTGTTGACACAGAGCTGAAAGAGGCCATTCAGCCCCTGGTTGAGTACTTGCGGAGGCGGGATGAGGCCCATAATTGGATATTAAATGTCTACTCAAGGGCCTGGATTGACGTCGGTGTGGTGATATGTCTATGGGCTATATCACAGTTGGATGGTGTGCGACCTCCAACCAGCAGATGGTGGTACAGTCACACCATGCGGTCTCTACACCAAGATCATGTGACCTGTGACTCCGCTATAAGGGGAGACACATCTGACCAGCTTCAGAAGACGATTGAGAGGGTGATGGGACATACATGTGAATGGTCAGTGATTGAGAGGGTGATGAGACATACATGTGAATGGTCAGTGCTTTGGTGCAGATTCCAGAGGAGTAGTTAGCAGACTCCACGATAATGTGCTCTGTATCAGATTGCTATCTCACCACACGAGACTCAATAAAAGATTCTAATTTGGACAAGTTGCAGAGTGTGGTGGATTCCTTCGTAAGGTATAAAGGACCAAACGCAACAGTCGGGGCAAAAAGGTCTTTCACAAATTTCCAGCCCCAGATTTAACCAGGGCAGCGGTGGGAATGGGACAGGGTCTCCACTCTGCACCCTCCCGCCTGACTAAATGCCCCCCCCCCCACCTCCAAACTCACCTCTGAGGAGGATATTTAACCCCACCTCAACATCCTGATTCTACTCTTTAATATGCCCACACATTCCAGATCATAACACCTTGTTGAGTAAATTCTGGTTCTTTTGCCAATCATACATCTTATGATGTGTAAATTTGAAAACAAAGATTTTCTTTCATGAATATAATCTCTAACTTGCAGCGTCTTGATACTTTCGCGACTGACATCCCTCGGTGACGTCTTTTCTCTATGGATTGTTCACAAGCAAAAGATAAAGGCCACCGTGGGTTTGATCTACTGTTACATCTTAGGCACTGTTTCGATGTAATAAAACAACAAAGTTATATTATGCTAATCTCATAACCAGAAACAGCGATATGATGAATGTCACAGGAAGGATGTTTTAGGATAAACTGCACATGCACAGAATCTTCTGTCTGTTTTTCAATATTCTTTTTTATATTTAATCGGCGGCTGTTTTTATCATTAATATTTACGCCATGAAATCATCAAGTATTAAAGCACAGAGGGCCATTCGGTTCATTGAGCCCTTGCTTGCTCTTTGAAAGATTCATCCAAGGCGAAAGAGGCCGGTGTCCTGGCCTTTGCGTCCCTAGTAGCCCGGCGGAGGATTCTTCTTCAGTGGAAGGATGCGAGGCCCCCAAGCGTGGAGGCCTGGGTCAATGATATGGCGGGGTCATCAAATTGGAGAAGGTGAAATTTGCCCTGAGGGGATCAGTACAAGGGTTCTTTAGGCGGTGGCAGCCTTTCCTGGACTTCCTGGCGGAACGGTAGGGAAATAGGCCGGCAGCAGCAGCAACCCCGGGGGGGGGGGGGGGGGGGGGGGGTTTGGCTCGGTGGGAGGGAGAACTGTGTACATGGGTTTGTTGGATGTGGCGGGTGTTATCGCTTTCCTTTTTGTTGTTTCCTTTTTTTTTGTTTTTGTTTTTGTAGTTGCTTTTGTAGTTGGGTGGGTGTTGTTCTTGGGTTTTTACCATGGTTGCTCTGTTAATATTGTTTTGTTGTTTACATTTTGTGAAAATCTTAATAAAAATTATTTTAAAAAAAAAGATTCATCCAATTAGTTGTCCTGCTCCTCTGCATTTTGGATTTGGATTGGTTTATTGTCACGTGTACCGAGGTACAGTGAAAAGTATTTTTCTGCAAGCAGCTCAACAGATTATTCAGTACATGGGAAGAAAAGGGAATTAAACAAAATTCAAGAAAATACATGAGAATACATAATAGGGCAACACAAGATATACAATGTAACTGCATAAGCATTGGCCTGTGGCTAAGGAATATTTCGCCCGACAAGTGTAAATCCAATGCCCTTTCCGGTGTTCCAACTGAACATGGTACCAGAGAAGATGAGGGAATGTCAGATGATCGTGCATACATGGTGTCATCTTAATCTTGATCGTATTTATCCCTCAATCAACAACATCATAACCAATGATCACCTGGTCGTGGGAACGAGGGCAGTTAGGGATGGGCAATGAATGCCGTGAGCGAATTCTCCATTCCTGACACTGAGGGCAGGATCCAACAGCACACCGCGCCAGAAAAGCAACGCGGCCGTTGAAAGCCGGGAGACCTCGCTCCTGGGACCTACCCGGCTCGCAAAGCCTCGCAGGATTCAACGCGGTCACGCGAGACGTTGCCATGTGAATCCCACCACAGTGGGCGGGATGATGTTTTGGCAAATCTGCGTTATCAGAACGAAACCTCACTCTAAATGTGCAGATTCCCGAGGCACCTGAGGTGTTGGGATTCATTATCCTTCACCTCGGAGACCTGGGGCGAGCGCCGTTTAACACTGATCCCCATAAATTATTCAACGCAAGTCACCTTGAATAGTCAGCTGTTTATCAGCACTGTGAGTGCCGGGAAACTCGCCGCACGCTCGAGGACTTTGTCCCTTTTTGGGAAGATCGCGTCCTAAGCGTTGACGCCAGCGCAGGATTCATGGGGTTCCTCAACAGCAAAACTGGCGCTACGCCTGGACCGATTCAGAGACTGTGGAGGAGCTGGCACTGGCACCACGTGGAACTCAATCAATTTCAATGAAAAATGCTGCGGGATTCGCCGGGTCTGTGATTGACACTCAGCAGGCTCAGGAGCCACTCAGGCACATTACACTCCCCACACACACTCATCCACCCACACACACACACTCATCCACCAACACACACACACACACACTCATCCACCCACACACACACACACTCATCCACCCACACACACACACACTCATCCACACACACACACACACACACACACTCATCCTCCCACACACACACACACTCATCCACCCACACACACACACACTCATCCACCAACACACACACACACACACACTCATCCACCCACACACACACACACTCATCCACCAACACACACACACACACACACTCATCCACCCACACACACACACACTCATCCACCCACACACTCATCCACCAACACACACACACACACACACTCATCCACCCACACACACACACACATCCACCAACACACACACACACACACACTCATCCACCCACACACACACACACTCATCCACCCACACACACACACACTCATCCACACACACACACACACACACACTCATCCTCCCACACACACACACACTCATCCACCCACACACACACACTCATCCACCCACCCACACACACACTCATCCTCCCACACACACTCACTCATCCTCCCACACACACTCACTCATCCTCCCACACACACACACTCATCCACCAACACACACACACTCATCCACCCACCCACACACACACACACACACACTCATCCACCCACACACACACACACTCATCCACCCACACACACACACACTCATCCACCCACACACACACACTCATCCACCCACCCACACACACACTCATCCACCCACACACACACACACACACACTCATCCACCCACACACACACACACTCATCCACCCACACACACACACACACACTCATCCACCCCCACACACACACACACACTCATCCTCCCACACACACACACACTCATCCACCCACACACACACACTCATCCACCCCCACACACACACACACACTCATCCTCCCACACACACACACTCATCCTCCCACACACACACACACTCATCCACCCACACACACACACACACACACACACTCATCCACCCACACACACACACACACACACTCATCCTCCCACACACACACACACACACACACTCATCCTCCCACACACACACACACACACACACTCATCCACCCACACACACACACTCATCCTCCCACACACACACACACACACACACACTCATCCACCCACACACACACACACACACACTCATCCACCCACACACACACACACACACACACTCATCCACCCACACACACACACACACACACTCATCCACCCACACACACACACACACACTCATCCACCCACACACACACACACACACTCATCCTCCCACACACACACACTCATCCTCCCACACACACACACACTCATCCACCCACCCACACACACACTCATCCACCCACCCACACACACACACACACACACTCATCCACCCACACACACACACACTCATCCACCCACACACACACACACACTCATCCACCCACACACACACACACACTCATCCTCCCACACACACACACTCATCCTCCCACACACACACACACTCATCCACCCACCCACACACACACACACACTCATCCTCCCACACACACACTCATCCACCCACACACACACACACACACACTCATCCACCCACACACACACACACACACACACACTCATCCACCCACACACACACACACACACTCATCCTCCCACACACACACACACTCATCCACCCACACACACACACACACACTCATCCACCCACACACACACACACACACTCATCCTCCCACACACACACACTCATCCACCCACACACACACACACACACACACTCATCCACCCACACACACACACACACTCATCCTCCCACACACACACACTCATCCTCCCACACACACACACGCTCATCCACCCACACACACACACACACTCATCCACCCACACACACACACACACACACTCATCCACCCACACACACACACACACACTCATCCTCCCACACACACACACTCATCCTCCCACACACACACACACTCATCCACCCACACACACACACACACACACACACACTCATCCACCCACACACACACACACACACACACACTCATCCACCCACACACACACACACACTCATCCACCCACACACACACACACACATCCACCCACACACACACACACACACTCATCCACACACACACACACACACACTCATCCACCCACACACACACACACACTCATCCACCCACACACACACACACACACTCACCCACCCACACACACACACACACTCATCCACCCACACACACACACACACACTCATCCACCCACACACACACACTCATCCACCCCCACACACACACACACACTCATCCACCCACACACACACACTCATCCACCCACACACACACACACTCATCCACCCACACACACACACTCATCCACCCACACACACACACACTCATCCACACACACACACACACACACTCATCCACACACACACACACTCATCCACACACACACACACTCATCCTCCCACACACACACACACACACACACACAAGGGGCTGGTTGAGCACAGTGGGCTAAACAGCTGGTTAGTAATGCAGAACAAGGCCAAGCAGCGGGGGTTCGATTCCCGTACCAGCCTCCCCGGACAGGCGCCGGAATGTGGCGACTAGAGGCTTTTCACAGTAACTTCATTGAAGCCTACTCGTGGCAATAAGCGATTATTATTATCCCAGCCAACAAGATGGCACTGGTTGTGTTGGAGCGCACCCATCCCACTGATGGGTCGGCTGGGGTCAGAGGGGACTTAGAGGGGCGGGCGGGGGGGGGGGGGGGGTCACCCACACGACCCACGGCCCAAAGTTCACAGTGGGCAGTCAGCGGCGTGCGCAGCTGCGTGGCCGCCTTGCGGGCTGCGGCAATGGTGTTCCGTGCCCGTCCGCCCCGGCCCCACCGCCCACCCGTAGCCAACCCCCAACCACACGGTGTGTCTCCTGGCGACAGAGGGTGCGGGACACGCAAAAACCCCGAGGCATCGGCTGGACTGGAAGATACCACCGTCTGCAGGGGAGGGTGGGGTCCGGAAAGTCTCGCCAACCCCCCCTCGCTTCTCTCTCCACAGATGCTGCCAGACCTGCTGAGTTTTCCCAGCATTTTATTTCAGAATTTCAGCGACAGTTTGCCTCCATTGCTACTTTTAATGACTCCTGGATAACGTCTCTAGACTCCAGTGCTCCTCTACCTCATTTAGACTCCTATTCTTCCAAGGAGCACATGATCTCCTTATTCTTCCTGCTAAAAGGCGCCACTTTATTTTTATCTAAACTGAATTCAATTTGTCAATTGACGCACCATTCTGCAGCTTCTGAAACGTTGGTTCAAGATAATTGCAACAATTAGGCAACCAGGCTCGAAGGCTGTATGAAAGTGGATCGCCGTCTTCCTTCGTGGGAATACTGTGCACCCATCAGGCTTAATCTATTTCCCAAATACTCACGGTTACTGTCAGAGGCCTGTAGTACGCGCGCATTCTGAGCGTATGCCAGCCTCCTCCAAACAAGGCAGAGCGGCAGCACAGTGGTTAGCACGGTGGCTTCACAGCGCCAGGGTCCCAGGTTCGATTCACGGCTCGGGTCACTGTCTGTGTGGCGTCTGCACGTTCTCCCCCGCGTCTGCGTGGGTTTCCTCCGGGTGCCCCGATTTCCTCCCACAATCCAAAGATGTGCAGGTTAGGGGGATTGGCCGAGCTAAATTCCCCGTTTAGTGTCCAAAAAAGGTCAGGTGGGGTTAATGGGATAGGGTGGCGATTTGAGGTGCTCTTTCCAAGGGTCGGTGCAGACTCAATGGGCCGAATGGCCTCCTTCTGCACTGTAAATTCTATATCTAAAACATCAGCGTAAACCCGGGGTTCAACTGTCCCCTTCTCGCCTGCTGCAAATAGACAAGGAACCCTGTGGCAAACTTGCTCAAAATAGACAAGGAACCCTGTGGCAAACTTGCTCAAAATAGACAAGGAACCCTGTGGCAAACTTGCTCAAAATAGACAAGGAACCCTGTGGCAAACTTGCTCAAAATAGACAAGGAACCCTGTGGCAAACTTGCTCAAAATAGACAAGGAACCCTGTGGCAAACTTGCTCAAAATAGACAAGGAACCCTGTGGCAAACTTGCTCAAAATAGACAAGGAACCCTGTGGCAAACTTGCTCAAAATAGACAAGGAACCCTGTGGCAAACTTGCTCAAAATAGACAAGGAACCCTGTGGCAAACTTGCTCAAAATAGACAAGGTACCCTGTGGAAACTTGCTCAAAATAGACAAGGTACCCTGTGGCAAACTTGCTCAAAATAGACAAGGTACCCTGTGGAAACTTGCTCAAGTGCCCTTGTTACTTCCGCAGCCTCCCTTTATAAGGTTGTTAAGTCGTCCCTACCCAGTTACCACTGACAGCTGAGATCGGAAAACCACTCCTTCAAAGCAAAAGAAAACAAATCCTTGGCAGCTAATGCTGCTACGATCGTTTTGGGAGGTGCACTTGACCAGAAACGGCTGCCCACCACCCCCTCAGGCCAGGACAACCCCTCCCTGGCCAGCCACGCTGATTATTGCCCTTCCCCCTCTTGAGGAGCCACAATAAATTCTTTGTCGACTCGTTCTTTCTGTCGCTACAACACAACCTTTGCTTAGCTACGGCTGACATTGCACTGGCTGAGCACCGGGGGCGTGGGGTGGGGTGTGGAAGGGAGGTTAATTGAGAAGGCTACCATGGAAACAAAGTTGTTTGGCTGAGGTTGTTTGGGGGGGGGGGGGGGGGGGGGGGGGGGGGGGGGGTGGTAAACAGCATCTTATTCTGAAAGAATGGAGCATTTCTCAAACCACGAGGAAAAGGCTGGGTTTTGACTGCAGTTGAATTAATATTTTAATGAAGAACAATTAACAGTCTGATTAAGAAACAATTTGTACTTATTACTTTTTAAAAATAAATTTAGAGTACCCAATTATTATTTTTTTTCCAATTAAGGGACAATTTAGCATGGCCAATCCACCTAGCCTGCACATCTTTGGGTTGTGGGGGTGAAACCCACGCAGACACGGGGAGAATGTGCAAACTCCACACGGACAGTGACCCAGAGCCGGGATCGAACCTGGGACCTCAGCGTCGGGTGTAATTATTACTTATTGTTTCTGCAAGCTATGAAGAGTGCTTCTCAAAGCTGGACCTCGCCTTCTCTTGGGGGGTCCCCGGAGACCTTGCAGGGGGTCCACGACATAATGTAAAAGTGCGAGCCAGGAGTGGCACATTCCTGTTCCATGTACTCCACAGAGTGAGCTAGCTGACAAACTAGGAGGGGCAACACATCTTGTAGAAGTGCTAAAAGAAGCATGAAAGTCAATACACGGTTTCCCAAAAGCATTGTTAAAAAAAACTCATTTAAGGGCAGCACGGTGGCACAGTGGTTAGCACAACCGCCTCACGGCGCTGAGGTCCCAGGTTCGATCCCGGCTCTGGGTCACTGTCCGTGTGGAGTTTGCACGTTCTCCCCGTGACTGCGTGGGTTTCGCCCCCACAACCCAAAAATGTGCAGAGTAGGTGGATTGGCCACGCTAAATTGCCCCTTAATTGGAAAAAAATAATTGGCTAATCTAAATTTATAAAAAAAAACAAAAAAAATAAAACTCATTTGAACGCCAAACTTTCACATCGTAAGTATTTTCGGACCAGTTGCTTTTCCACAGAATATTGAGCTAAACAAGATTGAGCCAAAATTTGGCAGATGGAGTTTAATGTGGATAAGTGTGAGAACATAGAACATACAGTACAGAAGGAGGCCATTCGGCCCATCGAGTCTGCACCGACCCACTTAAGCCCTCACTTCCATCCTATCCCCATAACCCAATGACCCCTGAAATGAAATGAAAATCGCTTATTGTCACAAGTAGGCTTCAATGAAGTTACTGTGAAAAGCCCCTAGTCGCCACATTCCGGCACCTGTTCGGGGAGGCTGGTACGTCCTAACCTTTTGGTCACTAAGGGCAATTTATCATGGCCAATCCACCTAACCTGCACATCTTTGGACTGCGGGAGGAAACCGGAGCACCCGGAGGAAACCCACACAGACACGGGGAGGACGTGCAGACTCCGCACAGACAGTGACCCAGCGGGGAATCGAACCTGGGACCCTGGCGCTGTGAAGCCACAGTGCTATCCACTTGTGCTACCATGCTGAGGGTATCCATTTTTTTTTAATTTAGAGGACCCAGTTCATATTTTCTAATTAAGGGACAATTTAGTGTGGCCAATCCACCTGGCTTGCACATTGTTTCTTTGGGTTGTGGGGGCGAAACCCGCGCAAACACGGGGAGAATGTGCAAACTCCACACAGACAGTGACCACAGACAGTGACCCAGAGCCGGGATCGAACCCGGGACCTCGGCGCCTTGAGGCCACAGTGCTAACCCACTGCGCCACCGTGCTGCCCTGAGGTTATCCATTTTGGCCGAAAAAAATAGAAAGGCAAATTATTCTCTGAATGGAAAGCAGATTCAAAATGCACCTGGGCAGAGGGATCTGGGTGTCTTTGTTCATGAATCGCAGAAAGTTGGTATGCAGGTACAGCATGTAATTAGAAAGGCAAATAGAATGTGAGCATTTATTGCAAAAGGACTGGAGTATAAAAGTAGAGAGGTGTTGTTGCAATTGTATAGGGTGTTGGTGAGACCACATCTGGAGTATTGTGACCAGTTTTGGTCTCCTTATTTGAGGAAGGATGTGATGACATTGGAGGCAGCTCCAGAGGAGGCTCACCAGATTGATTCCGGGGATGAAAGGGTTGACGTATGAGGAAAGATTAAACAGTTTTGGCTTAGACCCGTTGGGAGTTTAGAAGGATGAGAGGGGATCTGATCGAGGAATATATGATACCAAAAGGGATTGATAAATAAATGTAGACCAAATGTTCCCCCCAGGGCAACCTAGAACGAGAGGTCATGGATATAGGCTGAAAGGCTTAGAACTGAAATGAGGAGGAACTACTTTTCGCAGAGGGTGGTGAATCTGTGGAACTCGCTGTTCCGTAGTGCGGTGGAATCCGAGTCATTAAATGGTTTCAAGAAGGAGATAAATATCTTTCTGATTAAAAAAACACAGGTTCAAGGGAAATGAGGAACAGATAGGAAGGTGGATTTGAGACCAGGAAGAGATCAGGCATGATCTGATCGAATGACGGAGCAGGTTCGAAGGGCTGAATTGCCTACTTCTGCACCTATTCCTATGTTGTCGAAGTTTTTCATCTTGCACTCATCAGCAGAAGAAGGGGAAGTAGATTTAGGACTGAGTTTAGGAGGAACTTCTTCACCCCAAAGGGTTGTGAATCTATGGAATTCCTTGCCCAGTGAAGCAGTTGAGGCTCCTTCATTAAATGTTTTTTCGATAAAGATAGATAGTTTTTTGAAGAATAAAGGGATTAAGTGTTATGGTGTTCGGGCCGGAAAGTGGAGCTGAGTCCACAAAAGATCAGCCATGATCTCATTGAATGGCGGAGCAGGCTCAAGGGGCCAGATGGCCTACTCCTGCTCCTAGTTCTTATGTTCTTATGTTTCTTATGTAATACCAAATTCCGAACAATCACAATTTCTACTACTGGAATGAAGTGTGGCTGGCAAATCAACTGATTGGCTACGGTCTTGCTGTGGAGTAAGCAACAGGGAGCTGTAGGCTCCCTGAGTTCCCGGATTAGGAAGCCTCCAGTTCAAAAAAGTGGGTGATGTCCATTTATCCGCAAGCATCCATTCTCTACAAACAAAAGGAACATGTCCAAGCCTTGCACCTTTTTTTTTCAATTACCCAGGAGCTCAGGGGAAGCCTACAGTTCCCCTTTGCTTTCTCCATGGCAACCCCTCAGCCAATCAGAGGTGACTTGCCAACCAAGCGGCATGCAGGGCATCAGGTTTGGAGTAAAAATAATCCAGGGAATTTCTCCCTGCCTCTCCCAGTTGCCCAGAATCAGTCCTGGAAACCGATCGGATTTACACCCTTAGGATGTCCGGTAGTGTTTAAAGGCCGAGAATTGCATTCCATGGTTTAGCCGCGGTTGTTGAGAAATAGGCAGCAGCCATTTTACAGGCAGCAAGGCCCCACGTTCAGAAATGTGATCAATTAATCAGTTTTGGGCGTGTTAGTTGAGTTCACCATCATCCTGCACCACGGAACTCTTTAATAATTCACCACCCTCTGGCTGAAGAAATTCCTCCTCATCTCTGTTTTAAAGGGTCGTCCCTTTAGCCTGAGGTTGTGCCCTCTGGTTCTAGTTTTGCCTGCTCGTGGAAACATCCTCTCCACGTCCACTCTATCCAGGCCTCGCAGTATCCTGTAAGTTTCAATAAGATCCCCCCCCGCTCATCCTTCTAAACTCCAACCAGTACAGACCCAGAGTCCTCAACTGAGGAAGTGAAGAAGAGTGATACAGACACGAAACGTTAACGATGGGTGATACCAATGTTATGTCAATGCGAGGCCCTTCTGGCCGTCATCTTATCAAAAAGGTGAAAATGTTTTCAGCTAATGTCCTTTATTAAAATAGTAAAATGCATGAACAGGGTTCCTGCTAAAAGTAGCCTTCTCTACCTCAACACATCGATATCTTTCAGGCTCACCTATGCTGGGATAACATAATAATAATAATAATCACCAATTGTCACAAGTAGGTTTCAATGAAGTTACTGTGAAAAGCCCCTAGTCGCCACATTCCGGCGCCTGTTGGGGGAGGCCGGTACGGGAATTGAACCCGCGCTGCTGGCCTTGTTCTGCATTACAAGCCAGCTGTTTAGCCCACTGTGCTAAACCGGCCCCTTTATGCGAAATGAAAACTTATTTTCTTCAGACTGCAGAGTTAAGAATTAGAACAGTACAGCACAGAACAGGCCCTTCGGCCCTCGATGTTGTGCCGAACAATGATCACCCTACTCAAACCCACGTATCCACCCTATACCCGTAACCCAACAACCCACATTAACCTTATTTTTTTTTAGGACACTACGGGCAATTTAGCCTGGCCAATCCACCTAACCCGCACATCTTTTGGACTGTGGGAGGAAACCGGAGCACCCGGAGGAAACCCACGCACACACGGGGAGGACGTGCAGACTGCACACAGACAGTGACCCAGCCGGGAATCGAACCTGGGACCCTGGAGCTGTGAAGCATTGAAGGTAACCACCATGCTACCGTGCTGCTTAAGTTAAGGACAATGTAAACTGCCCAGGATGGGCCGTAATGAGCGGAGTTTTTCAAAGTGGACGCTAAATGCCTTTCAATGGATCCTGTGTTTATCTGTACACAGGTCACTCCCGCTGGTATCTGATCAGTCACATAATCCCACTCAACACTGGCGGGAGGGCCCGGCGTATCTGATATCAGCCCGTTTCCACTCTCTAAGGTTGTGTTTATCGAATATGCCGATCTCCCAATGCACCACCGTTTCCATCCTGTATTACGAACGAAGGGGGGAGGGGGTGGATGTGCTAATAGGGGTCCCCATTCTGGCCTTATCTACATTCATCTCACACAGGCTGCAATCGATGCCTTGTTCTCTTCCCTCAGGTTAAGCGATATGAAAGAAAGCTGGCAGCGCACGGAGGTGTAATTAGCTCGGCTCTGGGACCTGTCCCCCCCACGGAGAGCTGGGGAGATGGTGAATCGGTGGGCTAATGGATGGATCGAGCAGGGCAGGCGACAAAGGCCCACAGGTCGCTTCCGATCTGCCTGGGAGGCAGACAGGCAGACCACAGCACAGAGCACATTCACATTACCTTTATTGATCAATCACTTCTTCAGCATTTAACATCATTAAATACCATTATTCCGCAAAACACAACACAAACTGCCAGAAACATGATCAGGTCTGGCGGCAACTGGGAAAGGCAAAATCTGTACAGAATCTCCCTGGTTCTGACAATGGGTCTCAACTCGTCATTCAGCCCTTTACTTTTGGATGTACTCGCAACAACTTCAGTTTATATTTCCCATTAGCGGGAGCTGTATAGAGTCGGTCTTTGGCTCAGTATTTCATACAATTTACAGTGCAGAAGGAGGCCATTCGGCCCATCAAGTGTACACTGGCCCTTGGAAAGAGCACCCCACCCAAACCCACGCCTCCACCCTATCCCCGTAACCCCACCTAACCCTTTTGGACACTAAGGGCAATTTAGCACGGCCAATCCACCTAACCTGCACATCTTTGGACTGTGGGAGGAAACCGGAGCACCCGGAGGAAACCCACGCAGACACGGGGAGAACGTGCAGACTCCACACAGACAGTGACCCAAGCCGGGAATCGAACCTGGGACCCTGGAGCTGTGAAGCAACTGCGCTAACCACTGTGCTACCGTGCTTCCCACATTTATCAGTCCTGTTGGGCAGTCAGGAGGTGGAGGGTCTACCCACCGACCAGCGGGAACAATCTCTCAGCATCCACCCTATCAAAACCCCTTCAAAATCTTGTAGGTTTCAAAGAGGTCGCCTCATATTCTTCTAAACTTCAGAGAATATATCCCAATTTACTCATCTTATCATTCAAGGACCAATTTAGTGACATTTTAGGGCAGCACGGTGGCCTAGTGGTTAGCACAACCGCCTCACGGCGCCGAGGTCCCAGGTTCGATCCCGGCTCTGGGTCACTGTCCGTGTGGAGTTTGCACATTCTCCCCGTGTCTGCGTGGGTTTCGCCCCCACAACCCAAAAATGTGCAGAGTAGGTAGGTTGGCCACGCTAAATTGCCCCTTAATTGGAAAAAATAATTGGGTAATCTAAATTAAAACAAAAAAAAATTAGTGACATTTTGCTGTTGCACCCACCACCAATGTGAGTATATTTCCTTTCATACATTAGGAGCAAAATTTGGCCACTCAGCCCATCAAGTTCTGCTCCACCATTCAATCATGGCTGATATGTTTCTCATCCCCCATTCTCCTGCCATCTACCCATAATCCCGGATCCCCGTATTAATCAAGAACCTATCTATCTCTGTCTTAAAGACACTCAGTGATTTGGCCTCCACAGCCTTCTGCGGCAAAGAGTTCCACAGATTCACCACCCTCTGGCTGAAGAAATTCCTCCTCTTCTCTGTTTCAAAGGATCGTCCCTTTAGTCTGAGATTATGTCCTCTGGTTCTAGTTTTTCCTACTAGTTGAAACATCTTCTCCACGTCCACTCTATCCAGGCCTCGCAGTATCCTGTATCAATCAGGTCCCCTCTCATCCTCCTAAACTCCAACAAGTAGAGAGCCAGAGTCCTGCACAGTATTCCAGTTGTGAGTCGGAATTCTCTGACCGTTAGGATTTTATTTTTCCACCATCAACGCCCCCCCCTCCCCACCTTCAGGTTTACCAGCGGCGCGGGCTTGACAAGCGACGGGAGTAGAGAGTCCCGTCCTCAGCGAATGGTGCACCACCGAGAAACACGGGGCTGGGGGGCTGGGGAATTCCCCCCCCCCCCCCCCCCCCCCCCCCCCCCCCCCCCCCGATCTCACCAAACTCCAGAGCAAAGGCTCAACAACCCAAGAAAACTCCATGGAGTTGACCTGACCTACAACTTTTAATAGGTTTTGATTATGGGGAGCACAAGGGCTCACTTTCCAGGTGTTATACAACAGAGACCTTAAGTATTTTTAAACAAAGCAATGTTTATTCTATGAATTCAGTTAACATTTTATAAACACACAGTAAACATTTTATCAACTACCGATGCAACTACCCCCTACAGATACGGTACTCTATATGTAACCCTTAATAACTTTCCTAACAACATCCATGAGCCAAACACCCTTTTTAACAAAACAGTTGGTATCAATTCTTTACACAAGACAATTATCACTTTTTAATTATCAGGTGATCTGGACATCTTTTAACATACAGAGAGAGAGACAAAATTAACCTTCCTTGTCCGAATTCCGAAAAAACAGAAAACCACAAACAGCTTCCAGCTCAAAACGTAAATAAAAGCTAGAGACACAACCCAGCTCCACCCACACAGTGACATCACTGCAGCTATTTGATAAACACCCATTTCTTAAAGGTACACTCCCATGACAACACCAGCACAGGCGTATCGAAAAGCAGAATACTGCGGATGCTGGAAATGCTCAGCAGGCCAGGCTTGCCCTGCCCACCCCTTGCCCAAACCAATTACATCTCTAATTTTTCCCAGTTCTGATAAAAGGTCCCTGACCTGAAACATTGATCTTGTTAGGATCCCGGATGAGATCCCAATTATTTCCAATTTGTAAAACTGTGCGCAAATGTTACTACACCACAGGAGTAATAACACAGACCCATAGGAATCTTTTATGTTAAAATAAACTTTAATTTAAACACAGAATTAACAACATTAGCAACAAAGAAATTGCTTTACAGTTAACAGTTCTTAAGTAAAAGAGAAAACCTTAACTTATTTCTTAAAACTGCCACTATATTCCAATTAAGCAAACCGATATAGTTCAAATACCACTTACGAATAAAGTTAGCAACCAGGGTTTTACTTGCTTTTCTCTGTGCATTTCTACTGCAAATTCTATAGTCCTCTTTGGTTTGTAGCTTAAGCTCCTTTATGGGGTGTCAATCATCCCAAATTGCCCTTGAACTGAACGGCTTCAGAGGGCAGTTGAGAGTCAACTCCATTGCTGGAGTCACATGTGGGCTAGGCTGAGTCAGGATGGCAGATTTCCTTCCCTACAGGGCATTAACGAACCATATGGGTTTTTGTACAACAATGGACAATGGTTTCGTTGTCTCTATCTTTATAGTTCCAGATTTATTAATCGAATTGAAAATCCCACCGTGGTGGGATTCGAACCCATGTCCCCAGAGCCTGTGCTTCTTGATTCTTAATCCAGTGACATGTCCACTGCACCACCATCTCCCCTAAATTACATAAGCTACCTCACATAATAACTCTACAGTTGGCAGAAAGGAGGAGGGGATTTGGGAAGCACACAGCCGGCAAAGTAGTCATTGGGCGGGATTCTCCCGGCCCGTCTGGCGGCTGGAAATCCCCGCCCAAGGTCGATGGACCTTTACATGGTCCGCGTCCCGCCCATGGCGATCTTGCGGCAGAAAAATCTAGCCCATTGTCATAGTGTCGGAAATGGGGAAGCGGATTGGCGATTAAAACGGTACCTCAACCAGCAAATGACAAGATAATCTGTTTTGTTGATGTTAAGGGAGAAATGTTGGCTGGAACACTGGGGAGAATTCTCCTGGTCTTCTTCAAAAACCCGCAATCGGCCTTCAGCATCCTGACTTCTCAAGTGAAATGAGGCATTTTCGGCAATGTAGCACTCCCTCGTTATTGCGTCAGGGTGCGCCAGTTTAGAGTTTGGTGTCCCAGAAGTGAGGCTCGATCCAACCACCTTCTGACTCAGGGGCTAGTGTGCGTCCCACAGAGCTCCACAGTTGCAATGGAGTCAAATGAAACATTATTGTTCTCTGCTGCACATTTTGCAGCCAGTGAGACGGAGACGGTCTTGAGGTGGCTCCACGATGCCACTTACTAAAGCTGTCTTCTGGTCGGACAACGTCTGCACTGCCAACACCTCAGCTTGCATTGTTGTTTTTTAAAAACAAATTTAGAGTACCCAATTATTTTTCTTTTCCACTTGAGGGGCAATTTAGCGTGGCCCATCCACCTACCCTGCACATCTTTGGGTTGTGGGGGTGAAACGCACGCAGACAGGGGGAGAATGTGCAAACTCCACACGGACAGTGACCCAGGGCCGGGATTCGAACCCGGGTCCTCAGCGCCGCAGTCCCAGTGCTAACCACTGCGCCCCCAGCTTGCATTGTCAAACCGAGCTCCTGGATTGTAACAGCAGAATCCAGATCGAAGGCAACGTACAACAGGCTGGACCTATCACAGTCTGCTCCAATAAAGTCAAAATTAAATGATGAAATGGGAAGAATTGTAACACTCAGTAAAATGATACACTTCGGGAAGGTTTCATTCCATGGTTGATGCGCAAGAGTAATCTCACCCCCACGCTCTACAATGATCTCCCAATCATGTGCCTGCTCATTTACGACCGTACAATAATCTGTTTACGTAAATGATTAAGTGACTACAAATCTCACTAACGCCAATCCCTGATGGCTTCTGCATTTAATGTATGAAGATTAACATGCAGCTCGTGCGCCGTCCCTTATCTGTCAGTCACATGGCATAATCAGGATGTTAGCAATTACTGAGCATTGTTCCAGCTCTTTCTGATCTTGTAATTCTCATTAATAAATGGCAATGTGCGAGGATTTATATTTTGCTTCCATCCCTGCGCACTTGCCCAGGTGCAATGAGCTGCTGGTACCGAATGCCATTTTCTCCCCTCACAGTTTTTCAAACGTAGGCCGTGTCTCACAATGTGGTCGATTTTCCCATGTTTGTGGGCCCTACAAGCTCACATCAGTAAACACACTGGATTCAATTCTATTCCTGATACACCAATGCGAAACAGCGTCAATTGTACATTTCCAGTACCAACTGATAATGTAAAATCGTTCCCGTATTTCCACCCACCCTCTTCATCACTATCCCCCTCAATAATGGGAGCATCAAATTTACAGAGGGGGTGCTGCACTGTCATAGAATTGACAGTGCTGAAGGAGGCCATTCAACCTATCGAGTCTGCACCGGCCCTTGGTAAGAGCACCCCACTTAAGCCCACATTTCCAACCTATCCCCGTAACCCAGTAACCCCACCTAACCGTTTTGGACACTAAGGGCAATTTTAGACACTAAGGGCAATTTATCATGGCCAATCCACCTAACCAACACATCTTTGGACTGTGGGAGGAAACCGGAGCACCCGGAGGAAATCCACGCAGACACGGGGAGGACGTGCAGACTCCGCACAGACAGTGACCCAAGCCGGGAATCGAACCTGGGACCCTGGAGCTGTGAAGCAACTGTGCTAAACACTGTGCTACCGTACCAGTCGTGCCGTCTTTCAGGTGGGGCCCCTCAAGCGAGGCCCAGTCTGCCCTCTCAGGTCGACGGACGTGGTACTATTTTGAAGCCGTACAGGGCAATACATCGCTTAACCAACCTCGCTACAAATCGTTTTATCTGGTCATCATCGTGTTGTTGCCAATGGGATCTTGCTGTTGTCATAATATCCACTCATGTATATAACAAAATGCAGACAGGCAGTGATTGACACACAGGACGACCAGTAAGCATACAGCACAGAGCAGCCAATCACCAGACAGGACACCACCACTATAAAGCCAGAGGGCACTAGGTTTCCCGCTCTCTCTGGACCCAGCCACTGAGACACTCAGAGTCCACGAGCTAGCAAGTGCAAACACCACGCGGTAGCTAGTAAGTCTGGACAGGCTAGTACTAGGTCTCCAGGCAGTTCAGTATAGTGTCATCCCACAGCTGAGCATGTATATTAGTTATGTCGTTGAATAAAATTGTGTTGGACCTTCTCCAGTGTTGGAGGTCTGTCTCTCGCCACATTGCATCAAGTGCAGTCCACGTCGAACCAACCTGCCCAACACATCAGCTGTGTGCCGATTGGCTGCCGCATATTGTACATTGTAACAGGGTCTGCACTTGATCAAAAAAGGTGCTGCAGAAATGTGGGTTCCTTATTTTTACTCAGCACGTAGGGAGGGACAGGGAACTCTCAATTGTACGGTAAGTGATCTTTATTGGAAATGACTAAAGCAATTGGATCCATTAAGAGCACTCAGGAATCTGAATTGGGGCGGCACGGTGGCACAGTGGTTAGCATTGGTGCCTACGGCGCTGAGGACCTGGGTTCGAATCCCGGCCCTGGGCCTCTGTCTGTGAGGAGTTTGCACATTCTCCCCGTGTCTGTGTGGGTTTCACCCCCACAACCCAAAGATGTGCTGGTTAGGTAGATTGGCCACGCTAAATTGCCCCTTAATTGGGAAAAATGAATTGGATATTCTAAATTAAAAAAAAAAAAAAAAAAGGAATCTGAATTGAAGATTGTGGCTATGTGTCGCACGTGAATGAGATACAGGAGGAGTGCTGCTTGGTCAGAAATCCTGCCTTCTGGATGATGCGTTGAGCAGGGGTCATCTCTGTTCATCTCTCCTCGTGTTCCAGGTGGATATTAAAGTTACAGTCACGGGGAGTTTTGACAATAAATGCTCCTGCCTCGTGCACCGCAATGAGCAGCAAGCTGAATAACTGCAGCTTGAGGGCCAGAGAGCAGGAAAAACTCCCTCGTTTTTCTTCAGTAACACCATGAACTCTTACGCCCACCTGAACAGTTTGACAGGACCTTGATGTCTGGTCCCTCTGGCAGTGCAGCACTCCTTCCGTACTGCATGAGAGCATGGGGAGGCGATGGTATAGTGGCGTTGTCACTGCACTGGCAAACCAGAAGCCCAAGAGTAATGTTCTGGGGTCCCGGGTTCAAATCCCACCCACTGCAGAAGGTGAAATTCAAATTCAATAAAAATCTGATTGTTCTAAAAAAACACACCTCAGGAAGGTACTCTGCCGTCCTTACCTGGTCTGGCCTACATGTGACTCCAGACCCACAACAATGTGGTTGACTCTTACCTGCAATCCCCCCCCCCCCCCGGGGCAATTAGGGATGGGCAATAAAATGCTGGCCCAGCCGGCGACGTCCACGTCCCATGAACGAATAATAAAAAAACAAATCAGCCACGGTTATATGCTCAAACCGTGGGTCGCGAACCCACAATCTTCTGATTCAGTGAAAAAATGTTATTAACGGAGCCAAGAATCTGCCTAACACGCTTAGAAAAGTTTGGGAGTTTAACAGAACCACGGGACTCAAAGTCAAATAATGTGTCGACCACTAGTGTTCTCTGCAGTGAACTGCACCATTCTGTTACATTTCGGAGATTTGCCGGAGGAGAACAAAGCTCGGTGAATGGGGGAACATAGGGTGAGCTTCAATATAAGATCCTCTCTGACAAAGCAGCCCCTTTTATCCCCACATTGCGCCCTCACGTTAACCATCAACATCACGACGGGTTTCCCTCCTTCAATAATGGATTGCAGCGGTCCAAGGAGGCAGCTAGCAAGGGCAATTAGAGAGGGGCAATAACAAATGCTGGCCCAGATAGTGACACCCACACCCCACGAAGGGTAACATTCCATCAAGGGGCAGGAGAGTGTCTGTCGCACACGATATCAGAAATTGGGTCAGACCTTGACTCGACAGGTGAGACAAAATAGTTTGAATAAAAATGTAACAGATTAGCGAACATGCAAATCTGTGCGAAAAATGAAAATAAATATCTCGCTTTAACATAGCGGCTTTGCTAAAGAACTAATTTATTGCCAACAGCCAATTGCTGTCAACATTGATGTTGCTCCAACAATTAATTTGATTATCATGTAAATATGTTCAATTTAAAACCAGTTTAAGTACATACTTTTCTGTTGTTAATTTTTTTTAAAAGCTGCAGCTTTGTGAATGTCACCTACCTTCACACATATTTAAACAATTCTGTTACCCACATAGCTGACGGTAGTAGATGGAATTTTGGGGGGAGGGGGAAGGCTACAGTCAGGTCAACCATGATCTTGCGGAATGGAGGAGTGGGTTGGAGGGGCCGAATGGCCTGTTCGTCCCTGCTCCTAATCCATAGATTTGTATGACTTACGCTAATTAATATAAAGTTTGGATCAAAGACTGAGTCAGGAAGATTGGTCCATGGCTGATTCCCCAGTCAATACTTGGCACAGTCATAATGGTATTGTCATGCATGCTGTTGTCAGACATGGGGGTTGGTTTAGCTCAGTTGGCTAGACAGCTGGTTTATGATGCAGAGTAAGGCCAGCAACGTGGGTTCGTATCCATACCAGCTGGGGTTAGTTACAAAGGCCTTCTCCTCTCAATCTTGCCCCTCGTCTGAGGTATGCTGACCCTCAGGTTAAACCACCGCCAGTCAGCTCTCCCCCTCAAAGGGGAAAGCAGCCTGTGGTCATCTGGGGCCATGGCAACTTCAATAACCAAACCTTAACTCCTAACTACTAATCTGCACCACCATCCCTTAACCTTAACTAACCAAACGTTAACTTTAAACGTTAACTAGCAGCAGGGTTGGGGCAGCACGGTGGCCTAGTGGTTAGCACTGCTGCCTCACGTCGCTGAGGTCCCAGGTTCGATCCCGGCTCTGGGTCACTGTCCGTGTGGAGTTTGCACATTCTCCCCGTGTCTGCGTGGGTTTCGCCCCCACAACCCAAAAATGTGCAGAGTAGGTGGATTGGCCACGCTAAATTGCCCCTTAATTGGAAAAAATAATTGGGTAATCTAAATTTATATAAAAAAAAAGAAAAAAGAAAAAAAAAAAAAGAACTAGCAGCAGGGTAGCATGGTGGTTAGCATACATGCTTCACAGCTCCAGGGTCCCAGGTTCGATTCCCGGCTGGGTCACTGTCTGTGTGGAGTCTGCACGTCCTCCCCCTGTGTGCGTGGGTTTCCTCCGGGTGCTCCGGTTTTCTCCCACAGTCCAAAGATGTGCGGGTTAGGTGGATTGGCCATGCTAAATTGCCCGTAGTGTCCTACAAAAAGTAAGGTTAAGGGGGGCTTGTTGGGTTACGGGTATAGGGTGGATACGTGGGTTTGAGTAGGGTGATCATGGCTCGGCACAACATTGAGGGCCGAAGGGCCTGTTCTGTGCTGTACTGTTCTATGTTCTATGTTCTATACTAACCTTAAACCTTGCAGGCTGTGAACAAAGTTTGGAGAATGGGGGACATAGCATTACAGTCTGAGCTTCAACATAAGATTCACTCCGTCAACTAGCACCCGATCATCACGACTAGCCCTTTACCTTAATCCTAACCCCAAATATAACCCAACAACCTAACTCTAATGCAATAACTTCACCCACAACCAGTGCACCCTCACCACAGGTTCAAACTCTATCCCTAAACACCTGGAAGACTGTGTTTCTCGAGGTAGTTCAAAGCTGGCTTCAGTCCCAATACTCTTGGAAAGTTCACTTTGGACAGAGGGCATGTCAAAAGTGACGCCATGCTGGCTTCAGTGTTACATTTCAACTAGATCGCAGGAACGAGGGGAAACTGAAGGAGCCGCCACTGCCAGCCCTCGCCCAAGGAAAAGATTAAGATATTCCTGACATTGAGGAGGCAAAGAACGAGGAGAGACGAGTTAGCAAACAGACACATGACAAGTCACCTCCAGCCATGGAGATTGTAATGTTCTGGTCGGATGGCCTGATTTATATTACAAGAACACTTGTAGCTAAAGCTATAAATGATTTATTAACATTAACTATGGGTCAACTATGTACAAACAACAGATGAATAACAGTATGAACATGCGCAAGCAACCTCTCTCTTCCAGCTCTCCAGT
Source organism: Scyliorhinus canicula (assembly GCF_902713615.1). Lineage (NCBI taxonomy): Eukaryota > Metazoa > Chordata > Chondrichthyes > Carcharhiniformes > Scyliorhinidae > Scyliorhinus > Scyliorhinus canicula. The sequence continues at coordinate 7,742,847 of NC_052169.1, read as the reverse complement.
CAGTCTGAGGTCACCTGACTCTAACGTTCACTTATATACTAATGAGACTCCTAGTGGCCAATCGGTGAATTACAACACAACCATGATATCACCACAGAGACCAGCAACCTGCGTCCCTTTGTCCGATCTGGGACCAGTTAATAGCCACCATCAACCATGAAACTTCGTAACCCCATCTGCTTGTCTGACCTGGGACCAGTAAACTATTCTCACCTGTTACGGCTCGTAAGCCTGACTTTTCTGACTATTTGATTGTGTATCAAATTTAAACCATTGCTTCTAAATAAATTACTAAATTGCCTTAAAATCACTTCCAAATTCTCGACTATTTGGGGTAATCCGTGACTCCCGAACTCGAAATCCCACACACTTCCGAGCATTTACAAGCACACTGGCAGTGAGCAAGGACTCAAAAAATCTGCACGAATATCTCTATTATATTCAGGATGATTCATTTCTCTCAATCTGTCTCATTTTTGGGCAGATTTCCAGTAACAAATCATTCTTCATAGAATCATAGAATTTACAGTGCATAAGGAGGCCATTCGGCCCATCGAGTCTGCACCGGCTCCTGGAAAGAGAACCCTACCCAAGGTCAACACCTCCACCCTATCCCCATAACCCAGTAACCCCACCCAAATAAGGGCAATTTTGGACACTAAGGGCAATTTTGGACACTAAGGGCAATTTATCACGGCCAATCCACCTAACCTGCACATCTTTGGACTGTGGGAGGAAACCGGAGCACCCGGAGGAAACCCACGCACACGCGGGGAGAACGTGCAGACTCTGCACAGCCAGTGACCCAAGCTGGGAATCGAACCTGGGACCCTGGAGCTGTGAAGCAATTGTGCTAACCACTGTGCTACCTTTTTGTTCATGAACAGCGATCAACTTGTATTTCCCTTGCCCAGGAGACACATCTGGAAAAGAGTGGGTCAAGCGTTGCCCTGTGGATTATGTTCCAGAAATCAGGCTCAAATATTTCCCAAATATTCCCGTTTAAAAATCCAGGTGGGGCCTTAAAACCCGACAAGTTGATGAATTGACTGTCCGTGGGAATCTTTAATGTCACTCTTGCCGGAATTCACAGGCAAAAAAGGGTGTTGTGAAAACTCAGGACTGCACAGTTGTGGTCACAGAAATGAAGGATAGGGATATTGAAGGAGAGATAGGGATATGATAGAGAGCAGAAAGTGGTGCAACGGAAGACTTTGGTACTGGAGGTTTGGTTCCCCCCATGGGTTCAGCATATGCTGCTCCAATATGTTACACTGCAGGAGAGAGAATTCACAATAATCTAATCCGTTATCCTCACCGCCAGCCCAGCTGGGAAGAGCGAGAGCTGATTGGCAACTTCCAGAGCATGTAAACATGGCTAAAAAGCATGACCAACTACTACGGCATTGACAACCGGGCTAATGAACATGAATGGTTCTGCCAGGATTGCTATTCACTTCCACCTGTCGGCACTTTGTCTCGCCCTGCTCGATCGAATAATCCCTTCCAGGAGAGGGTGGGGACATGCAAAGGACATTCTGCGCATCCCCCCCCCCCCCCCCCCCCCCCACCCCAACACACACACAAACAAGTATTGCCCCATTTGAAGGGGCAAATGAGAAAGAAAGATGGTCTTGGGGCACAGGAGGCATTTAGCCATCAGCAGTAAACCCATTTAAACAGTTCCACATGTCGATAATCGGTTGGTGACTTTGTGGAGTTTTTCATGTAAATAATGAGTGTGGATGTCATTAGTGGAAAGCTGGGTTTGAAGAAGGCCTGGCATTGTTCAGAATCTGAATTAAACATCATTATAAATGACTCTTTAATCGGTAGTTTCAATAATTCCGAGACTATTGTGATGCCTGTTTGTCAGTGTGCGTGCTCACAGGGCGGCACGGTAACACAGTGGTTAGCACTGTTGCTTCACAGCGCCAGGGTCCCGAGTTCGATTCCCGGCTTGGGTCACTGTCTGTGCGGAGTCTGCACGTTCTCCCCATGTCTGCGTGGGTTTCCTCCGGGCGCTCCAGTTTCCTCCCACAAGTCCCGAAAGACGTGCTTGTTGGGTGAATTGGACATTCTGAATTCTCCCTCCGTGTACCCGAACAGGCGCCGGAATGTGGCGACTAGGGGCTTTTCACAGTAACTTCATTGCAGTGTTAATGTAAGCCGATTTGTGACAATAATAAAGATTATTATTATGTGTGCGTCTGCGTCTATGTCCAAGTATGTGTTTCCGCATGCGGGTGGGTGGATTAATATGCCTCGACACATTTGCAAATACATGTGAGGGTGTGTGTGTGTGCATGTCTGTCTGTGGCTGGAATTCTCCACCCCCACGGCAGAGGCGACACACCATTAACCCCCACCGGGATCTTTCTGTCTTCCCGAGGTCTTTGCCAATTTGCCCGTGTCATTGCCAAGAAACGTACGGCTGGGGCCAGCTTCAGCGGAGTTAGCAGATCCCGCCATTGGGAAGGGCTGGAAATTCCTGCCCTATATGTGTACACGTGAGGCTGTGTACAAAAGGCCAAGTACATCTGTGTACTTGTGTCTGTGCCTGTCTCTAAGTATGTATGCGTGTGTACGTGTGTGCACCCGTGTGTTGTGTTTTGTTATTTATAAGTTCTCCCCCCTCCTCTCCTCTGCCAAAAACATTCACATCACTAAGAACATAAGAACTAGGAGCAGGAGTAGGCCATCTGGCCCCTCGAGCCTGCTCCGCCATTCAATGAGATCATGGCTGATCTTTTGTGGACTCGGCTCCACTTTCCGGCCCGAACACCATAACCCTTAATCCCTTTCTTCTTCAAAAAACTATCTATCTTTACCTTAAAAGCATTTAATGAAGGAGCCTCAACTGCTTCACTGGGCAAAGAATTCCATAGATTCACAACCCTTTGGGTGAAGAAGTTCCTCCTAAACTCAGTCCTAAATCTACTTCCCTTTATTTTGAGGCTATGTCCCCTAGTTCTGCTTTCACCCGCCAGTGGAAACAATCTGCCCACATCTATCCTATCTATTCCCTTCATAATTTTAAATGCTTCTATAAGATCCCCCCTCATCCTTCTAAATTCCAATGAGTACAGTCCCAGTCTACACAACCTCTCCTCATAATCCAACACCTTCAGCTCTGGTATTAACCTAGTGAATCTCCTCTGCACACCCTCCAGCGCCAGTACGTCTTTGCTCAAGTAAGGAGACCAAAACTGAACACAATACTCCAGGTGTGGCCGCACTAACACCTTATACAATTACAACATAACCTCCCTAGTCTTAAACTCCATCCCTCTAGCAATGAAGGACAAAATTCCATTTGCCTTCTTAATCACCTGTAAACCAACTTTCTGTGACTCATGCACTAGCACACCCAGGTCTCTCTGCACAGCGGCATGCTTTAATATTTTATCGTTTAAATAATAATCCCGTTTGCTGTTATTCCTACCAAAATGGATAACCTCACATTTGTCAACATTGTATTCCATCTGCCAGACCCTAGCCCATTCACTTAACCTATCCAAATCCCTCTGCAGACTTCCAGTATCCTCTGCACTTTTCGCTTTACCACTCATCTTATTGTCATCTGCAAACTTGGACACATTGCCCTTGGTCCCCAACTCCAAATCAAGACACACAGAGACGCGGTATCTTAGTCGAGCACATTCTCTCCGTGTGGGAGACTGATAATTGAGCGTAGCCCAGCTAGTTAACTAAACTGAGTCCCATTGGAGTACAATGGTGAAGGGGGTTCTCCACTGTGAGAGGTGCAACTTCAATCGAGTGAATCAATCTGTCTGCTCCAGTTCCATTGATGAATATTCAAGATCCTGTCAGCAATCAGCTGAAGAACAAAGGGTTCTCCTGGATTCCTGGCCAACCTTCATCCCTCAAACGCCACCAAATGCAAATGTATCCCTCATTTACTTGTTGAGTGCAGTAAACTATTGTGATTGCTGGCACAGCAATTAACCCACCTTACTAAACATGAATTACTTCGGATAAAAGCAAATTACTGCGGGTGCTGGAATCTGAAACCAAAGAGAAAATGCTGGAAAATCTCAGCAGGTCTGGCAGCATCTGTAGGGAGAGAAAAGAGCAAACGTTTCGAGTCCAGATGACCCTTTGTGAATTACTTTGGGTCAGTGCCAAGCAATATGATAAACGCAAGTTTTTTTTCTCACTCTTTTGCCTGAAATGTCGTTCTGTCTAAATGCTTCATAGACAGCTGGGCTGCACTCAATTATCAGTCTCCCACACCAAGCTGATGTGAAACTGCTTCTCAGAAACAAGGCTTGTAAAGAAAGGATAAGAGGGTCATTAATGCTCGAAGTAGCTCCGCAGGAAACCGATGATTTTGAGCTTCGGAGTGGCAGATGGTTTAAGAGGTTAAGTGGTTTCGGGGCTGGTTTAGCACAGGGCTAAATTGCTGGCTTTGAAAGCAGACCGAGGCAGGCCAGCAGCACGGTTCAATTCCCGTACCAGCCTCCCCGAACAGGCGGCGGAATGTGGCGACTAGGGGCTTTTCAAAGTAACTTCATTTGAAGCCTACTCGTGACAATAAGCCATTTTCATTCATTTTTCATTTCAAGAGCGGTAAATTGGTCAACAGCTCAACACAAAGCCACACGTGTTTAGTAAACTCAGTCACCCTGAGCAGGCTCTCTGAGAGTGCTGTAGATTTCGGATTAGTCAAAATAACATTGACCTTTGTTGCTTGGAGTCTCTGGGCGAAACGCACCATGGAGCTGCCTGGCGGCCCTGTTCAATAGCACCATCACATCATATTCACACCACAGATTCATTACGTAGTTCAGTCGAGTCACAACACAGAGTTGGGCTCTGAAGGAAATGGACGCGAGGGAGAGACCAGCTTTTGAAAGGTGGGTAATGGCGGAGGTCGCTCAGAATCAAGTGGATGGGCAGAAAGTCACATGAGGGGGATAGATCAAGATGCGGAGGGTCGGGATCAAAATGCTTGCTGAGTGCAGTGAGAAAGAGAGAGAGAGAGACAGAGAGACAACCAACTGTGGAGATCGGAAACAAAGATCAGACAGCCTCTTCCAGTAACAGTCAAAGGAGAAATTGAAGATAATAGCAGAAGAGGGAGCAGAGAAGTTGGATGGGTGGATAAGATTGAGATGTGAAGGGCAGCACGGTGGCACAGTGGTTAGCATTGCTGCCTGCGGCGCTGAAGACCTGGGTTCGAATCCCGGCCCTGGGTCACTGTCTGTGTGGAGTTTGCACATTCTCCCCGTGTCTGCGTGGGTTTCACCCCCACAACCCAAAGATGTGCAGGGTAGGTGGATTGTGAAAGGAGGGAGGATGAAGGAAAACCTGGGAAGAAGCAAGATAATGTCAACATTCCCAAACGCTCCGGTGCAATAAACGAACAATTGACCTTCTGCCATCTGTCTTCATGGAACCCGATCAATAGATAACATTGAGATGGGAGCAGGAGGAGGCCTTTTGGCCCTTCAAGCCTGCTCCGCCATTCATCACGATCATGGCTGATCATCCAACTCAATAGCTTGCTTTCTCCCCATTACCCTTGATCCCATTCGCCTCAAGTGCCATATCTAGCCACCTCCTGAATATATTCAACGTCTTAGCCTCCACTACGTCCTGTGGTACTGAATTCCACAGGCTCACCGATCTTTGGGTGAAGAAATGTGAATATATGTGTGAATATATATGAACATATTTCCTCGGGTGGATGTAGCTGTTACAAGGGGGCATAACGGTAGGATTCAGGGTGGGAGATATAGGAGGGATGTCCGAGGTAGGTTCTTTACTCAGAGAGTGGTTAGGGTGTGGAATGGACTGCCTGCTGTGATAGTGGAGTCGGACACTTTAGGAACTTTCAAGCGGTTATTGGATAGGCACATGGGGCACACCAGAATGACAGGGAGTGGGATAGCTTGATCTTGGTGTCGGACAATGCTCGGCACAACATCGAGGGCCGAAGGGCCTGTTCTGTACTGTACTGTTCTATATTCTATGTCTCCTCATCTCTGTCCGAAATGGCCTACCCTGAATCCTCAGACTGTGACCCCTGGTTCTGGACACACCCACCAACGGGAACATCTTCCCTGCATCTACCCTGTCTAGTCCTGTTAGAATTTTATAAGTCTCTATGAGATTCCCCCCTCATTCGTCTGAACTCCAGCAAGAACAATCCTAACCTAGTCAATCTCTCCTCATGTGACAGTCCTGCCATCCCCGGAATCAGCCTTCGCTGCACTCCCTCGAGAGCAAGAACATCCTTCCTCAGAAAAGGAGACCAAAAGCTTAACTGCTTCTTTTCATCTCAATTACTCTGCAGGGGAGCAAGATCCCCATTCTCGCCACTCTTCGGGTCATGGCATCCCTCCTCAATGCCCCTGCTTATTTATTAGTGACTATCTCATATTTACAACCATTAATATTAAGATAACTAAACATTTCTCGAAATGAGACTGGACGAGAGGTACAATTGTAGATGTACAGAAGTACAATAGTACCCAACGCAGCTCCAGAACGCTCATGGTTCTGTCCAAGCTGTTTTGAGGGTTGGGCAGAGATCAGGGTCCCTCTGCGGGTGAGGTGGCCAGATCCTGTTTGTAGCTTTGCCTTCTGCCCAAGGGTCGAAAAACCAAACGTTCAGGGGAACATCAGGTACTTTCAGGTCCCACCCACATGCATTTGGGGACCAGCTTGCTCTTCGAAACAAAACAAAAGCGGCCACCTATATTCAGACACACACTCTGAATGTTGGATGCTGTCTTCAGCTGCGGAAGGAGGGGTTTTCCAGGCCCCGTCTGCGACGATTCCCGTGGCAGGAATTCTGTCCCTCAAACCTCTCCACCTCCACCCCTCTCTCTTCCCCTTACATCTTCATCGAATCTTAGAATTTACAGTGCGGAAGGACACTATTCGGCCCATCGAGTCTGCACCAGCCCATGGAAAGAGCACCCCACTTTTTTTTTCTTTCTTTTTTTTTATAAATTTAGAGTACCCAATTATTTTATCCAATTAAGGGGCAATTAAGCGTGGCCAATCCACCTACCCTGCGCATCTTTTGGGTTGTGGGGGTGAAACCCACGCAGACACGGGGAGAATGTGCAAACTCCATACAGACAGTGACCCAGGCAGGGCCGGGATTCGAACCCGGGTCCTCAGCGCCTTAGGCAGCAGTGCTAACCACTGTGCCACCATGCTGCCCCTAGAGCCAACACACCCACGCTGGAACTCAGTTCCCCACAGAGACTTCAACCAAGTGGACTTAAGGATAAAGGGAGATTCGACATAGGGGTGCGAAATCATGAGGGGTGGGAGTGGGGGTGGGGGGGGGGGGGTCTTGTTGGAGTTAATCAGGAGAAACCTACTCCTGGATGCCAGCCTGGTACTGCCAAGGTGCCCAGGTGGTATGTACAGCTGGTAGGGGCACTGGCAAGATGCCAAGCTGGCATTTTTTGGGGTACATGTGATCAGGCCGGAGGTGCCTTGCGGGAGTGTTGGGGATGCAGGAAAGGGGGGGTGGGGGGGGGCATGTTGGGGACCCTCCCCATAGTGTGTTCGGGCTGGGGAGTTCGGGTATCTCTTCGGCGGGGGGCTCGGAAATTGGGACCCTATTTTTAAATGGCCCCCCCCCCCCCCCCATCTCTCGCTGCACTGGGGCGTTCCGGCGAGTGGACCTCTCCAGTGTACAAACCGGGACTATGTGCAGCACTGGGAGACACGCGGCTAAACCTGCTCGCTCTGAGACCTCATTCCCAATTAGTTGAATCGAACCCCAATGGTTTTTTGCTTCTTGTTTAATAAAACCTTGCTCAGAAAACAGACGGTGAATCTGGCACCTGCCGGCTCCCCTTCCTATGCAACATGTCACTTCCAACCCCTCAGTTTATTTTTAAAGGGGTTTTTTTTTTGTGAATGATAAAGCTAGCTGCACTGGATTATGGTAATTGCAAATCAGTCGGCACTGAAATGTTGATATGTTTAAATTAAGCTTAAATATAATAACATGTTTTAAATGAATTTGTGTCCTTCAAGTCCCCAAAATACCGAGGCAGTGATTCATTCTAATATAATCACAAGCCTCCCCTAAGGGAGCAGGCTGGTCAAAGCAGAATCTTAATTAGACCGTGTCAGCAGCCTGCAAGCAAATGGCCCACAGCCCATCTGTCTATCACGGACGGAGGTCCTTGTGCGATTCACAATGCGCCGCAGCCCGGGAGGAAAATCCAGTCAAACCTGGAAAATGGCCGCTCCTGGTCCGAACTGGTTATGTGTCCCTGAAAATGGAACTCCAGTTCGGAACCCTACCGGCCATTTCCCGAGATTTATTGTTTTCTTTATCCTTCTGGCAGCACGGTAGCATGGTGGTTCGCATAAATGCTTCACAGCTCCAGGGTCCCAGGTTCGATTCCAGGCTGGGTCACTGTCTGTGCGGAGTCTGCACGTCCTCCCTGTGTGTGCGTGGGTTTCCTCCGGGTGCTCCGGTTTCCTCCCACAGTCCAAAGATGTGCGGGTTAGGTGGATTGGCCGTGCTAAATTGCCCCTAGTGTCCTAAAAAAAGTAAGGTCAAGGGGGGATTCTTGGGTTACGGGTATAAGGTGGATACGTGGGTTTGAGTAGGGTGATCATTTCTCGGCACAACATCGAGGGCCGAAGGGCCTGTTCTGTGCTGTACTGTTCTATGTTCTATGTTCTCTCCCGTTTCCCGTCTTCCACCTGATGTTTGGGATGCAGGAAATGCTTCTTCGCACGGAAAATAATGGAAATCGGGAACACTTTGACACCCAACATGCTGTTGAGGCTGGGGTGAGGGAATGGGGCGGGAGGGAGAGGGTGGTGGTGGGGGGGGCGGGAGGGAGAGGGTGGTGTGGGAGGGGGGGGAGCGGTCAACCAGAAACCTTTGTAAAGTTATCTAGGGTTATAAAATTAGGCGCACTGCAGGAGTTGCGATTCAGGTCATGCATGATCTCCTTTGGTGTCGGAACAGGCTCGAGGGGCTGAATGGCCCCTTACTGTTCCATTTTCAAAATATTGCACAATATGTAGGCATTGCCGGCAACGCCAGCATTTATTACCCATCCCTATTTGCCCCTTGAGAAGGTGTTGCTGAGCTGCCTTCGCGAACCGCTGCTGTTCACTCGGTGTAGGTGCACCCACGGCGCTGTTAGAGAGGGAGTTCCTGGATTTTGACCCAGCGACAGTGAAGGAACGACGATATATTTCCAAGTCAGGGTGGTGAGTGACTTGGATGGGGAACCTCCAGGTGGTGGTGTTCCCAGGTATCTGCTGCTTTTGTCCTTCCAGATATGATGTGGAGATGCCGGCGTTGGACTGGGGTGAGCACAGTAAGAAGTCTTACAACACCAGGTTAAAGTCCAACAGGTTTGTTTCAAATCACTAGCTTTCGGAGCGCAGCTCCTTCCTCAGGTGAAGCTCGTGTTTGAAACAAACATGTTGGACTTTAACCTGGTGTTGTAAGATTTCTTACTGTCCTTCTAGAACGGTAGTGGTCGTGGGTTTGGAAGGTGGTGCCTAAGGAACTTTGGTGAGTTACTGCAGTGCATCTTGTAGATGGTACACACGGCTGCCACTGTTTGCTGGTGGTGGAGGGAATGAATATTTGTGGAAGGTGGAGCAATCAAGCAGGGCTGCTTTGTCCTGGATGGTGTCGAGCTCCTTGACTATTGTTATCGTCGCACTCATCCAGGCAGGTGGGGAGTATTCCATCTCACTCCTGACTTGTGCCCTGTAGATGGTGGACAGGCTTTGGGGAGTCAGAAGGTGAGTTACTCGCCGTAGGACTCCCACCCTGTGACCTGCTGTTGTTGTCACCATATTTATATGGGGTGGTCCAGTACATTTTTTTTATGAAAAAGAGAATCCCAGATTTCCACAACCCTCTGTGCGGGAAAAGTGCGCTTCCTGGTTTTACTCACGAATGGGCCAATTCACCTCACATTTCTCTCCCAGGGGCTTTGTGGTTTTCAATACATGATTTGTTTTAAAGGCTGTTCTGCTTGTTAATTTTAAAGCTGTGTGTCGCCTTGTTCCTGACTCCCCCACCACTCCCACTCGGCCAGAGGAAATAATTGCTCTCGATCCGCTCAATCGAATCCTTTCGCCCTTTTGAAATGAAATGAAAATGAAAATTGCTTCTTGTCACAAGTAGGCTTCAAATGAAGTTACTGTGAAAAGCCCCTAGTCGCCACATTCCGCCGCCTGTTCGGGGAGGCTGGTACGGGAATCGAACCGTGCTGCTGACCTGCCTTGGTCTGCTTTCAAAGCCAGTGTGCTAAACCAGCTCCTTTTAAGGGCATCACAGAGGCCAACATGCTGAGGGAGCGAGAGAGACGCAAGAATCAGAGATCATAGAATTTACAATGCAGAAGGAGGCCATTCAGCCGATCGAGTCTGCACCGGCTCTTGGACAGAGCACCCTACCCCCAAGCCCATCCCTCTACCCTATCCCCATAACCCCACCTTATCCGTTTTTGGACACTATGGGCAATTTATCATGGCCAATCCACCTAACCTGCACATCTTTGGACTGTGGGAGGAAACCAGAGGAAACCCACGCACACACGGGGAGAACGTGCAGACTCCGCACAGACAGTGACCCAAGCCGGGAATCGAACCTGGGACCCTGGAGCTGTGAAGCAATTGTGCTATCCACAATGCTACCGTGGAGAAAAGGGAAACGCAAAGTAGCAGCATCAAAAATACAGGGAACAAACCTGAAGGTTTCCCCCTGGAGTAAATGCAAAAACCATTTAAATCTCGATCCTGTGAGGACTGCAGAACATGTGACGGCTTTGAAGGAGGATTGGGAAAGCTGCTCTTTCAACTGTTTTCAGATAAAGGCTCCCAGTTTTACTTTGGTCATATTTAAGAATAACAATATCCCCCCCCGCGCCCCCCATCACAGAAGATTTAAAATGTCGGGAAGTTAAAGAAGAAAATTAAAGCCGGAACTGGAATTTCTTTTGGGGGTTGGTTGACAATCCCAGGAGTGACGATCATGAAAATTTACTCAAGAGTTGAGAAAAGCTTCAGACATTGTGGGCATCGGAACAATCGACAAAGGCTCCCTGAGGTTGAAGAGCTGTGATAATCGGGAGGGTAACACATCCCAAAGGGGTTAATTCCCCACAGTCACTTCATACTGCAGCCCTTCATGTTGCAGTTGTATAGAACCTTGGTAAGGCCGCACTTGTAATATTGCGCACAATTCTGGTCGCCACACTACCAGAAGGATGTGGAGGCTTTTGGAGAGGGTGCAGAGGAGGTTTACCAGGATGTTGCCTGGTCTGGAGGGTGTTAGCTATGAGGAGGGGCTGAATAGAATCGAACTGTTTTCATTAGAAAGACGGAGGTTGAGGGGTGACCTGTTACAGGTCTACAGGATTATGAGGGGCATGGATAGAGTGGATGGGCAGGCATTCTTTCCCAGGGTGGAGGGGTCAGTCACCAGGGGGCATAGGTTTAAGGTCCTTGGAGCAAAGTTTAGGGGAGATGTGCGAGGCAGGTTTTTTTACACAGAGGGTGGTGAGTGCCTGGAACGTGTTGCCAGGGGAGGTTGTGGAAGCAGATACATTAACGGGCGTTCAAAAGGCATCTTGACAAATACATGGATAGGATGGGTATAGAGGGATACGGCACAAGGAAGTGCTGAGGGTTTTGGCAAATGTTGGTGTCATGACTGGCACAGGCTTGGAGGGCCGAAGGGCCTGTTCCTGTGCTGTATTGTTCTTTGTATGAACTAATGTTCGCTCTCCTTCCACCCGGGAATGAAGTTGTGCCTTCTCCAAGGCTGCTGAACAGAACTCGACGTCGCCATCGAGTGAAGGGATTTTTTTTTTAATGCTCTGAATGTTAGTTTGTATCGTTTTCATGGCCTGAACTGGTGGGGGCTCGGCTATGTAAAAAGTCGTGAAAACACATTGCTGCCAACTCCAGCTGCACAGCTTCTGCGGACAACGAGAATACAAGAGGCGAAACTGAAACGACTGCGAGGTGTCCCCGGCCAGAAGCGTCCAACAAACAATTCTGCCCAGCTTAAGAGCAAACAACACGGTTCACTCCATTTGGCATTCGGAAGCGGCGTCACACTGCCTCTTAAAAGACGAGGAAGGGGCAGAGAGGAGAAAGGAAGTTAAAGAGAGAGTTCCAGAGTTTAAGGCCCGGGTTGCAGCTGGCATGGCAATAAAATCAGGGATATGCAAGAGGCCACAATTGGAGGAGTTGGCCGAGATAGCGGGACCAGAATCCTCTGGCCGTTGAGATTCTCTCTTCCCGCCGGCAGCACGCCCCCGCCCGTGGGTTTCCTGACGAAAGACAAGCACGTCTTTCGGGACTTGTGGGGGGAAACAGGAGCACCCGGAGGAAACCCACGCAGACACGGGGAGAACGTGCAGACTCCGCACAGGCAGTGACCCAAGCCAGGAATCGAACCCGGGACCCTGGAGGTGTGTAGCCGCAGTGCTAACCATTGTGCTACCGTGCCGCCCTACGTTCCTATGTTCCAGTGGCTGGAGGATTGTTGTGCTGGGGGAGGCAGTCAGTCGTTACGGATTGTCCCCTCTATCCCTGGGGCACGACGATGCTCTCGCAAGAAGATTAACAATTGGTGCAGTCGAATGATTGCCAATTATTCATAATTGACATCTGCAACACCTTCCGCCCACTAAACCTCCCGAGAATTATTGTTGTTGCGCATTACAAATGTGCATTATGATGGGATTGCAGAGATGAAGAGGGCTCAGGCCACAGACGAATTTGTAAGCAGGGATGAAAGGTTTAAAATAGAGACGTTTTCAGGCAGGAAGCCAATGTAGCCGCCAGGACATAACCCAATAATGACCCTTTCTCACATCTGCTTATTGCCACTTGGAGATGCAACAAAGAACGATGAAGGTTTAGAGTATTGTGCAAGTTGACACTGAATGACTCAACGTGCCTTTCTTGGGAGACCCCCAGAGAGCAGCAGGGCAGACAGGGTCGTTTACAGCATCGTGTACTTTGAGTCCTGGTCCTACATATTCATCTCTAATTGAATTCTGTGCTGTTATCTGGGGTCAAACTAACGGAGCTGCATTCCAAGCCCCATTTGTGACATTGTAATCAGTGCATAAGCTAATGTAGACCATCAGAGCAAAAAACAAAAGGATTAATCTCCTTGGTCAAGAGGGATGATTATCTGATACCAATCAGGTTGGGTTCAATCGTTCAAAGCTGACATCTTCAGCGTTAATGCAACAGTATTTGTTCAGAGAGAAAGAACTTGCATTGATATAGCACCTTTCACAACCTCTGGACTTCCCGGAAGCATCTTACCATTAGCCGAGCGCTTTACAAGTGCAGAAGAATGGATTATCCGATTCTGCGCTATGTCCGCAGGATCTATCTGGTCTTACGACCAAAATGTCAGCGCCTCCCCCGCACCGATCCTCCGCCCGGTGGGGGGCTAGCAGCCACATTAAAAGTCCCCAGGCTTTACCTGCCGATGCGGACGCAGAATTTCCGGGTGCGTGGCCACGCATGCGCACGCCGGGGCTCTGTGGCAGCCGCGCCAGACAACATTGCACCGGCCTCGCCCGGACCCGGCCTGTCAAAAAACTACCCCCCCTCGTCACCCCCGGACCACCCCGCAACCAGTCACCCCAGCCCCCGCTGAAGCCCCCCCCCCTCCCCGCCGCCGACAGCAGACGGCTCTCCCCCGACTGTGGCGGAGCTGGACACCGTCCGCCGCCGCCGTGCGAGGTCCCCAAAAAGCGAGAGGACGCGCGAGCAACACCGTTGGCAACATCGGGGGAGGGCCTCATGTGACCCGACGGTGTCGGGTGTACTCCTCGAGTACGCCGATTATGAGGGGACGGAGAATCGGAAAAACGTCGTCGCCCCCGATTCTGGCGTTAAAATGGATTCTACGGCCGATCGCGATTTCGGCGTCACCCGTCGGAGAATCCAGTGCCTCAGACGGTGCTAGAATATTAGCCTGGATGGTGTTGCTGAGGTCACTGAAGTGGGATTTGAACCGTCAACCCTCTGACTTGAGAGGCTGCCCACTGAACCATAGCTGCCACTGAAACGTACAACACACCCAATGCTGAGCCGAATGATGCAGCGCGAGAGCGGTATTACATTCTATCAGTCTTACTGGACACTTTGCAAATGCTTTGGACTTGAACCTTTCCCCATTTCTATCGCTGAAGCACATCACGTTTGTTTTTCGGCGCCTGCGACGATTGTGAGAAACCAGTCAGCAATTGTCATTCCAGACCTGCATCCCTGTGCTAATCCTGCCCCTGAAACATCAGCCCAGTGCCAGTCAAGTGAGCACCGTCTCGCAGGCCAGACATCCATGCACTTTTATCATTTGTCTGTATTACTTAAGAGGAATAAAAACGTCATGGCAACCATGATTACCTAAATGAGCATCGACTGTCCTGACCAAAGGAAATAAGAACCAGCTGTGAACATTTTGAGTAATTAAATACAGAAAAAAGATGTAATCAAACAATTTAATCTAACATTTAGGTTTTGGTTCTTTAACAAAGGACCAATTAGCTGTCCTGGATTCTGTAGGGGGAAAAATGCTGCTCCTTCTCGATGACAAACAGACATTTCTCTACAAAATATTTGTGTGTGTGATTACATATCCTTTTGTATGTGTGTGTTTTATATCTATGTATGTATTTGTAGGTGCTGTGTTTCTATATATATTTGTGTATTGGTGTGTGTTTATATGTGTGTGTATATATATATATGTGTATATGCTTAGAAATGTGTGTATGTTTATATGTGTGTACATGTCTATATATATATATGTGTGTGCGTGTCTATATATGTGTATATGCTTAGAAATGTGTGTATGTTTATATGTGTGTACATGTCTATATATATATATGTGTGTGTGTGTCTATATATGTGTATATGCTTATACATGTGTGTATGTTGGGGCAGCACGGTGGGTTAGCTCTGCAGCCTCACGGCGCCGAGGTCCCAGGTTCGATCCCGGCTCTGGGTCACTGTCCGTGTGGAGTTTGGACATTCTCCCCGTGTTAGAGTGGGTTTCGCCCCCACAACCCAAAGATGCGCAGGGTAGGTGGTTTGGCCACACTAAATTGCCTCTTAATGGGAAAAAATGAATTGGGTACTTTAAATTTTAAAATAAATAAATAAATGTGTGTATGTTTATATGTATGTACATGTTTATATATATATATGTGTCCGTGTGTGTATGTTTATATGTGTGTGTTATAACCACACGGGTCTCATGGGGTAGAGATGATGCACTACCCTGTGGAGCTTGCAGCATACAATCTCTCCCCGATCAGGGGCAGGGACCATTAACACAGTTCGTGTGCTCTTGTATAAATCGAGTCGGTCAGTCCCACCGATTAGAGAAGACCCAGCAGGGAACTACTGGAGCTGTGCATAATAATTAGCATGTTAAATAAAAGAAGTTTCGTTTTTCTCTACAACTCATGTAGACTTCTTTAGTTGCCTCTCACAATGTGTTCATATATGTGCGTACTTGTGTATGTTTATATGCGTGTGCGCATTTTTGTACATATGTCTGTATGTTTACATATGTGTGCGTTCATACATATGTGTATGTGAGTGTGTGCATGTGTCTGTGTGGACGGTAGCACAGTGGTTAGCACCGTTGCTTCACAGCTCCAGGGTCCCAGGTTCGATTCCCGGCTTGGGTCACTGTCTGTGCGGAGTCTGCACGTTCTCCCCATGTCTGCGTGGGTTTCCTCCGGGTGCTCCGGTTTCCACCCACAGTCCAAAGATGTGCAGGTTGGGTGGATTGGACATTCTGAATTCTCCCTCAGTGTACCCGAACAGGCGCCGGAGTGTGGCGACGAGGGGATTTTCACAGGAACTTCATTGCAGTGCTAATGGCAGGCAACTTGTGACAATAATAAAGATTAATATGTGTGTGTGTGTATGTGATTTTGTGTGTGTGTAGGTTACAATACGTGCTGTCAACGCTATACTGAGAAGCCCTGTTAAAGGGCAGCACTTTAGTTCCACACAGTCCAGGTTGTCCTGCCTTCCTCCCCAGGTGAGAGGGGAAAAGTTTAAGGGAGATGTGCGTGGAAAGTTTTTTACGCAGAGGGTGGTGGGTGCCTGGAATGCTTTGCCAGCAGAGGTGGTAGAGGCGGGCACGATAGCATCATTTAAGATGCATCTAGACAGATATATGAACGGGTGGGGAACAGAGAGAAGTAGACCTTGGAAAATAGGCAACAGGTTTAGATAAAGGATCTGGATCGGCGCAGGCTGGGAGGGCCGAAGGGCCTGTTCCTGTGCTGTAATTTTCTTTGTTCTTTGCTCTTTGTTCCAGTAGATGGAGGTGCTTGCTGCTGAGTTCAGTGGGAGGCAATCAGGAGGGAGAAGGGTGTTGGAAGGGAGTGGAGGAATGGGAATGGGAGGGGGAGAGGGAGATGGGAGAGGAGATTGAGAAAGAGTGGCAGCATATTAGGAGGCAGTAAAAGGATTAAGAGGCAACGACTGAGAGATCAGGAGGGAGAGATGAGATGAGAAGGGGGAGGGAGGATCAAGAGGGAGGAGAGGAGATTGGCAGAGTGGATTGAGAGACAGAGTGAACTGGGATGGGGTGAGGAATTATTATTAATAATAATAATAATAATAATCACTTATTGTCACAAGTAGGCTTCAATGAAGTTACTGTGAAAAGCCCCTAGTCGCCACATTCCGGCGCCTGTCCGGGGAGGCTGGTACGGGAATTGGGAAGCAAAGGGGGAAACCAGGACGGGGCTGGGACGGGGACAGGGAGAGAGTGAATCACGAGGCTGGGAGGGGGTGGAAGGTGAGAAAGGATCGGGAGGGAGGGCGATGGGGGGGACAGAGACAGTCTTTGGGATGGCTGGAGAGGCAGAGGAGCACTTTATGTCCATGTTGGAGACACCTCCAGAAGCATCTTTAACATCAGCCGGTTGAGCACCGTGTAGGTTTGGTTATCCTGAATACAGCCGGTAAATGTTCAAAGCTTCCTAGCTCTGGGGAAGGGGCCTCAAACATACTGTAAGGCACCCAATTTGTATATGGAAACAGTCTAATCCAGTGTGGAAAGTGTGCACACGCGCCATATTGAACGCTTAGATGCTGTTTTGCGCCTGCAACTCAACGAAGTGTCAACAAATCTCGAAGGCCTCAATTAGTCTATTTTGTGGAAGTGGCTGAGAAAGATATTGTGTTCTGGATAGGTCTGAGCGATCTATTAGGGAGTTAAGTTTCTGGCCGAACTGGAAGGTCAAATGGTAATTTGGGCCAGATGGTGTGATGGAAATTATGACGCTATTTCCACAGAGATTTCATTAGCTCATTGGATTTTACAATGTAATCTCCTATAAAGATGGTCCTTCAATTATACCGAGAGATGGCCTCTGTACAAGTCAGCAAGAATTAATTAATTCACTGATACAAATGAACAAGCAAACCCCTCATGCAGATCGACATGCCTTCCATTGCTGCATCACTAATGAGGTTTTGTTCCAACAAAGTAACATTTATAGAAGAATCGTAGAATCCCTACAGTGCAAAAGGAGGCCATTCAGTACATCGAGTCTGTACTAACCCTCCAAAACAGCACCTTACCCAGGCCCACTCGCCATAACTCCATCTAACTATTGGACACAAAGGGGCAATTTTGCATGACCAAGGGCAGCGCGGTGGCGCAGTGGATTAGCCCTGCAGCCTCACGGCGCCGAGGTCCCAGGTTCGATCCCGGCTCTGGGTCACTGTTTGTGTGGAGTTTGCACATTCTCCCCGTGTTTGCGTGGGTCTCACCCCACAGCTCAAAGATGTGCAGGGTAGGTGGATTGGCCATGCTAAATTGTCCTTTAATTGGAAAAAATGAATTGGGCACTCTAAATTTTTTTAAAAATAAATAAATTTATCATGGCCAATCCACCTAATCTGCGCATCTTTGGACTGTGGGAGGAAACCGGAGCACCCGGAGGAAACCCACGCAGACACGGGGAGAACGTGCCAACTCCGCACAGACGGTCACCCAAGGCTGGAATTGAACCCGAGGTCCCTGGCGCTGTGAGGCAGCAGTGCTAATCGCTGTGCCAGCGTGCCGCCCATTCACGCCACACAAGTGCCAATGACCATCTCCAACAAGAGAATCTATCTCCCTGCGACATTCAATGGAATTCGCATTGCTAATGTGAGGTTGACCAGATAGGGAACTGGAGCAACCATATAAATACTGCGGGTACAAGGCCAGGTCAGAGGCTGGGAATCCTGCGGCGAGTAACTCACCTTCTGACTCCCCAAAGCCTGTCCACCATCTACAAGGCACAAGACAGGAGTGTGATGGAACACTCCCCACTTGCCTGGATGAGTGCAGCTCCAACAACACTCAAGACTGGGCAGCACGGGAGCATTGTGGATAGCACAATCGCTTCACAGCTCCAGGGTCCTAGGTTCGATTCCGACTTGGGTCACTGTCTGTGTGGAGTCTGCACATCCTCCCCGTGTGTGCGTGGGTTTCCTCCGGGTGCTCCGGTTTCCTCCCACAGTCACAAAGATGTGCAAGTTAGGTGGATTGGCCATGATAACTTGCCCTTAGTGTCCAAAATTGCCCTTAGTGTTGGGTGGGGTTACTGGGATATGGGGATAGGGTGGAGGTGTTGACCTTGGGTAGGGTGCTCTTTCCCAAGAACCGGTGCAGACTCGATGGGCCGAATGGCCTCCTTCTGCACTGTAAATTCTATGAAGACACTTGACACCATCCAGGGCATAGCAACCACTTGATTTGTACCCCCCCTCACCGCCTTCAATATTCACTCCCTCCACCACCGACGCACAGTGGCAGCCGTGTGCATCATCTACAAGCTGCACTGCAGCAACTCGCCAAGACTCCTCAGACAGCACCTTCCAAACACGTGACTGCTACTGCTTAAAGGAACAAAGGCACTTCCGGGGCTGAACAACTGCTGGCCCTCCGAGCTGCTATCACCTCTTGACAGATGGGTTTTCACCTCTTAAAGGGTCGAGAGCATCAAACCAGCTCACCAGGTGGGGCTCCCCAAAACAGTTGGGGGGGGGTTCCAAATGGATTAACATTGCCATTTGGGCAAAACCCTGGAAATCCTCAAACCCCCTCCCTAACAGCACTGTGGGTGCACCCACGACTGTGGCGGTTCAAGAAGGCGGCTCATCACCACCTCCTCAAGGGCAATTAGGGATGGGCAACAAATGCTGGGCCAGGCCAGCGACGCCCACAAAATGAGATCATCCTTGGACGTTTCTTACACGTTATAGAGCCAGCGTCAAAGCAAATATTACTTTGGTTTAAGGGAGCATTTCTCAATTTAAGAATTCCAACAAGTAATCCTTACCCCGTGTTAAATACCCTGCTGGAGTTGTCAATGCATCCGACATCAAACAGGCTTCTTTACAGAATTAGCTGTACAGACACTGAGCTGCTCTCTATAGGTTTGGTTACAGCTCCCTTTCCAATCAGAATCGTGGGAGACAATTTAATTACTCCCTTGCAAGGATTTATCGGGAAATAGTTAAACTCGATTCCTGAAGACCCGACGCAATTGAGGGAGAAGATCAGTGTTTTCAATCCACTGAGGTTTGTCTGCAAGCTTCCCGAAGCCCAGCTGCTCAATGCTGATACACACATTTAATTGCAAATTCACAATGTCCAGATTAGAGAAGACTACATCCGAATTAGATCATATTTAACGGGTATAATAGGCTTTATCCAATCTTTATCTCTTCCTGTTACCTCAAGATAAGGATAATAGCAGCAATTTAGATAGTAATGATAGTGTGTTGCTCGCCACAAGGGTAAGATGCTTCCACAGAAGAACTGAAAATGGCTAATGTTTGTCGTTTGTCGACACAGATTATAATTATAATATCGACACGGACAATGTTGAGGAATAAGAAGTTGTACTTCTGCGACTCCTGATCACATCTTACAGAAATGTCTCAAAGTCCTCCGCAGGATCACTTGGAGATACAAGTAATAATCTATATTAGTGTCACAAGTAGGCCTACATTAACGTTGCAATGAAGGGGGCAGCACGGTGGAGCAGTGGGTTAGCACTGCTGCCTCACAGCGCCGAGGTCCCAGGTTCGATCCCGGCTCTGGGTCACTGTCCGTGCGGAGTTTGCACATTCTCCCCGTGTCTGCGTGGGTCTCACCCTCACAACCCAAAGATGTGGGCAGCACGGTAGCATGGTGGTTAGCATAAATGCTTCACAGCTCCAGGGTCCCAGGTTCGATTCCCGGCTGGGTCACTGTCTGTGTGGAGTCTGCATGTCCTCCCCGTGTGTGCGTGGGTTTCCTCCGGGTGCTCCGGTTTCCTCCCACAGTCCAAAGATGTGCGGGTTAGGTAGATTGGCCATGCTAAATTGCCCTTAGTGTCCTAAAAAGTAAGGTTGGGGGGGGGGTTGTTGGGTTACGGGTATAGGGTGGATACGTGGGTTTGAGTAGGGTGATCATTGCTCGGCATAACATCGAGGGCCGAAGGGCCTGTTCTGTGCTGTACTGTTCTATGTTCTATGTGCAGGCTAGGTGGATTGGCCACGTTAAATTGCCCCTAAATTGGGAAAAATGAATTGGGTACTCTAAATTAAAAAAAAAAAAGAATTGCAATGAAGTTACTGTGAAAATGCCCGTGTCACCACACTCCAGCACCGGTTCGGGTACACAGAGAGAGAATTCAGAATGTCCAATTCACCGAACAAGCACGTCTTTCGGGACTTGTGGGAGGAAACTGGAGCGACACGAGGAGAACGCACAGATTCCGCACAGACAGTGAGCCAAGCTGGGATTTGAACCTGGGACCCTGGCGCTGTGAAGCGACAGTGCTATCCATTGTGCTACCGTGACTGTACACATGGCAGTACACATCACTCCCTCTCTTAGAAAAGTGGCCCCACTCCAGCGCTGATCCAATCCCCGCATTAACCCGAATGCCAATGTAAGATAACTTCCTCCATCCGAGACAACGGTCACATTTGCAAAGTGATGGGTAATTTATTTCTATCTGGGATGCAGGTGTTGTGGGCAATGTCAGCATGTGTGGCCTATCCCTAGTTGCCCTTTGAGGTCAGTTAAGGGTCAACTAAGTGTTACTGTGAAAAGCCCCTAGTCGCCACATTCCGGCACCTGTTCGGGTAAGCTGGTACGGGAATAGAACCCACAGATAAGCCAGGCCAGTTGGGATGGCAGATTTTCTTCCCTAACGAACCACATGATAACCGATGATGGGTTCGCGGGCAGTATTACTGGGGCCACCTTTCTTTCCAGATTTTGTTGGATTAATAAATTGAATTTTGTGGTCACTGGAGGCCATAAAGTAGGTAGGTAGTCCAATGTGCTGTTTTGAAAAAAAAAACTTGCTTATATAAATAATAACGAAGTTTGGCAATATGAGAACTCAACAGAACAGTGGTGGTGGTAATAACTATGAAACCAGGAGCTCTAGTAAAACAGCTCTTGCTTCCAGGTCACCCTCTTGCAAACTGAAAAAACCTGCCCAAAGCCCGGACATAATCTGAACCTTCAACAGATGCCAGGGAAACAATTGAATCGGAGAAAGGCTTCTTCGAACACTCTGTACTCAAAGTGACATTCTGCAATAAGTTTATTAACTGAAGATAAATTCCACCAGCAGCCATGGTGGGATTTGAACTCACGTCCCAGAGTAGCGGTGGGCAACCTGTGGCCCAAGGGGCAACCTGCTGCCCACCTGGGTTCTGAGTGCGGCCCTACGAGACATTTTGTTGACCGTTGCCCACGCGCAGTGTTGCCTCATTCCGCTGATTCACGTCCGTGTAGTTTTTTTCCTACCAGTCTGACTGAAGTAATTTTCACGTAGAGCGAGGGCGAGTGTAGTGAGACGTGTGCTGATTGCTCACAACACTGACTGTGAGAGCCGTGCTCCCCCTCTGCGTCCAAAGTGTAAATGGTTCTTTTGTTTTCACCATTTGAAGTTGATGACAGTTCTATTAATATGTAAACGCTTAAGCATTTTCTATAACTCTTGTTACAAAATATTTAGTGTGTTTTATAGGTATTAATAATAATAACACATATCCGGGTCTAGGATGAGTAGGTTCTTTGGGGGCGAAGACAGGTGTGTCAGGTGTTCGGGGAGTCCAGCGAACCATGCCCATATGTTCTGGGCATGCACGGCACTGGAGGAGTTCTGGAAGGGGGTGGCGAGGACGGTGTTGAGGGTGGTGGGATCCAGGGTCAAGCCAGGATGGGGACTCGCGATTTTTGGGGTTGGGGTGGAGCCGAGAGTGCAGGAGGCGAAAGAGGCCGGTGTGCTGGCCTTTGCGTCCCTAGTAGACCGGCGGAGGATCTTGCTACAGTGGATGGATGCGAGACCCCCAAGCGTGGAGACCTGGATCAATGACATGGCGGGTTTTATTAAGCTAGAGAAGGTCAAATTCGCCCTGAGAGGGTCGGTACAAGGGTTCTTTAGGCGGTGGCAGCCTTTCCTCGACTTTCTGGCTCAGCGATAGGGTACTGGGTCAGCAGCAGCAGCAACCCAGGAGGGAGGGGGGGAAAAAGGGGGGGGGGGGGGGGGGGGGGACGTTGACTATGTTTGCTTATTTAATTTTAATTTAATTTATTTTTAAGTTCTCTTGTTGTTTACTGGGTGTGGGGGGGGAGGGTGTGATACATGCGTTGATACGGTCTTGGGGGTGTTGCAGTTATTATGGTGTTTTATTGTTGCTTTTCATTGTTTGTTGTTATATTTTCTGTAAAAAATTCCAGTAAAAATTATTTTTTAAAAAAAATAATAATAACCTTTTATTGTCACAAGTATGAAGTTACTGTGACGAGCCCCTAGTCGCCACATTCCGGTAAGCTGGCATGGGAATTGAACCCGTGCTGCTGGCCTTGTTCTGCATCACAAACCAGCTGTCTAGCCCACTGAGCTAAACCACCCCTCAATCTTATTCACGGTTCACAGCTAGTGCGCAAGCCCCGATTTCGATCTTGCGGCCCACTCAGATGAAGGAGGGTCTCTCATGCGGCCCACTCATTGGCCCGGGTTGCCCATCACTACTCCAAGAGCCTGTGGATCGCTGTTCCGGTGACCTTACCACCCCCACCACCATATGCTACCACCCCTCTCCCCCCCCCCCCCCCCCCCACTCACTCCCCGCCCACTGCAACCTTCAGTCAACGCCCAGGTAGTCAGCAACTAATTATACGTTCTGGAGGCTTACACTTATTGATAACACTTCCGGGGTTTTTTTTCTTCCTGACGTATGTAACTTTTGTGAAGCAAGAGTTTTTAAATGACTAAATACGTATTTGCCATCATTTCTGAAATTATGGGGGAGACAGATGGGAGAGCGCTGATCAATGGAATGTTGAGGAGCTCTCACAATCAGCTCCCACGTTTACCTCACAGACATCGCGTTATTGTTTGGCACAAAGCTTTTGGGCAACATCAACATCCACCGAGGCGTACAGTTCGTCAAAATGTTTTTTTTTCCCTTCAGCGGTTCAGGCACCTTTCAATTACTTTCCCTTCGTTCTCTGACGTGTTCGACTCCGAGCACGCGGGGTGTGAAGCGCCAGGGGCACTTTCCTCTTCTGCCTCTCAAATAACAAAAAGGTCGAG
Source organism: Scyliorhinus canicula (assembly GCF_902713615.1). NCBI lineage: Eukaryota > Metazoa > Chordata > Chondrichthyes > Carcharhiniformes > Scyliorhinidae > Scyliorhinus > Scyliorhinus canicula. The sequence continues at coordinate 7,719,202 of NC_052169.1, read as the reverse complement.
TGTCGGTGAGGGAAAAAATTCTTAATAACTGCAGCTATCGCCCGCAGGCATCCGTGCCAGTAAAAAAAAAGATAAAAATAAAAGAGCCTCTCTCAGTCTCTTAGCGACTATGAGAATGTTAATATTTGACTGATGTTGAAAGTCTTGATTGTTCCGGGGCTGTTTTTTTCTTTGGTGTCTGCCTTCAGCAAAGGCCGCATCGTCTAACAACAGACAGCGCTGGAGATCTTATTGAGAACCACTTATTGAGAACCCCCTTGGCGTTGCTCAGAATTTTACGAAGGGCAACAGCCTGCATTTATACGGCGCCCAAAACATCACAAGAGTTTTACCAACCAACGTTTGACTGAGGAGGCGGTGGCGTCGTGGAATTGTCGTTGGGCTAGTAATCCAGAGACCCGGGGTAATGCCCTGGGCACTGGGCTCCATATTGCGCCCTGGCAGGTGTTCTGGAATTAAGAATCTGATGTCGATTGTCGTAAAAACCCATCTGGTTCACTGATGTCCTTTCGAGAAGGAAATCTGCCGACCTTACCCGGTCTGGCCTACATGTGACCCCAGACACACAGCAACATGGTTGACTCTTAAAATGCTCTCTAAAATGGCCCAGCAGGCCATGCAGTTCAAGGGCAATTAGGGATGGGCAATAAACGCTGACCCAGCCAACGATACCCACATCCCATGAATAAATTTTAAAAATCACAAAGGGAGATATTCGGACAGTTGCTTAAACAGGAAGAGAGAAAGTTTCCCCTTTTGATACGGCCTTGGGAAGTTAATAGCCAATTAAAGGAAATGACGGATAAAATGAACAAATATTTTGCAGCGGTCTGCACGATCACTGGGAAGCTGTACTGAGCAAACTGATGGAGCCGTGGGCTGACAGGATTCCGGCCCTGATGGACTTCATCCCAGGGTCTTGAAGAGGTGGCGAATGAGGCAGTAGACGCGTTGGCGTTAATTTTTACATTTGCTAGATTCCAGAAAGGATGCATCGGCCTGCAAAGTGGAAAATGTAACCCATCTATTGAAGAAGGGAGGGAGGCAGAAAACAGGAAACTTAACATGGTCGTCATGGGGAAGGTGCTAAAATCGATCATTAAGGAGGTTCTGGCTGGGCACTTGGAAAAACATAAGGTAGAGTCAGCATGATTTGTAAAAGGGAAATCATGTTTTACTAATTGGAGTTCTTTGAAGGAGTCACATGCTGTGGATAAAGGGGGACCTGTAGATGTACTGTACTTGGATTGCCAGAAGACATTTGATAAAGTGCTGCATCAAAAGTTATTGGGAAAAATAAAAGCTCATAGTGTAACATATCAGCATGGAGAGAAGATTGGCTGGCTGGCAGAAAATGGAGAGTATTGGGCAGCACGGCGGCGCAGTGGTTAGCACTGCTGCCTCACGGCACCAATGTTGCATGTCCGATCCTGGCTCTGGGTCACTGTCTGTGTGGAGTTTGCACATTCACCCCGTGTTTGCGTGGGTTTCACCCCCACAACCCAAAGGTGTGAGGAGTAGGTGAATTAACCACGCTAAAAGTGTCCCTTAATTGGAAAAAACGAATTGGGAACTCAAAATTGAAAAAAAAAAGAAAATGGAGAGAATGTGTAAATGGGCCTTTTTCTGATTGGCAGGATGTGATCATTGGAGTCCCACAGGGGTCTGTGCTGGGGCCTCAACCGTTTACAATATATATCAAATGACTTTTGTGAGGGGAATGATTTACCAGGGGCTGGTTTAACACAGTGGGCTAAATTGCTGGCTTGTAATGCAGAACCAAGGCCAGCAGCGCGGGTTCAATTCCTGTACCAGCCTCCCCGAACAGGTGCCGGAATGTGGCGACTAGGAGCTTTTCACAGTAACTTCATTGAAGCCTACTTGTGACAATAAGCTATTATTATGAAGGTATGACAGCTAAATCTGCAGATGACACAAACATAGATAGGAAAGTATGTTATGAAGAGGACGTATGGAGGTTGCAGAAGGATAGCGAAAGGTTGAGTAAGGGGACAAAAATCTGGCAGATGGAGTATAATGGGGGAAAATGTAGGGGGCGATTCTCCAATATTGGCCCCAAGTGTTCACGCCATCGTGAACGCCGTCACGTTTCACGATGGCACGAATCGGGCCCGGGCACAACAGATTCTGGCCCCCACAGGGGGCCAGCATGTCACTGCAGCAGTTCACGCCACTCCAGCCTCCTTACATGGTGCCAAATGGGTGCCACGCCAACCCCGCATGCGCAGTTGGGCCGCGCCAGACTCAGCATGGGGTCGGTGTTCAGGGGCCGGCCGCACCGGAAAGTAGGCCCGGTGGGGGGGGGGGGGTGGTGAGAGGCCGGCCTGCCGATTGGTGGGCCCCAATTGCGGGCCAGACCCCATCGGAGCCCCCCGCCCCTTCCCCCCCCCCCCCGGGGACTGAGCCCCCCCCCCCCACAGGCCGCCCCCCAACCGTTCGCGCAGAGTTCCCGCCGGCAGCGACCAGGGGTGAACGGCGCCGGCGGGACTCTGTCGTATCCGCACGGCCGCTCGGCCTATCCGGGCCGGAGAATCGGCGGCCCCGCTGATTCCAGAGCGCCGTGGGCAAATGGCACCGATTCTCCGAGGCACGGTTGCGGCGATTCTCCAGCCCGGCGCAGGGCTCGGCGAATCGCCCCCGTTATGCTTCAGTGATACAGGACATTGTTGAGACTGCATCTGGAGTAATGCGTGCAGTATTTAACAATGGATGTGATTGTGTTGGAGCCGGTTCTGAGGATGTTTGCGAGATCGATACCTGGAATGAACGGGTTGTCTTACGAGGGAATGTTGAACAGACTGGGCTCGTTTCCACTGGAGTTTGGAAAGAGTTACGAGGTGACTTGATTTAATTATATAAATTCCTCAACGGTTTTGACAAGATGGGACATGGTCAGGATATTTCCTCCTGTGGGTGAGTCCACAACAAGGGGGGTACTGTTTTGAAATTAGGGCTCTTCGTGATGGGAGGGAGATGAGGAGAATTCTTGTTCTCTCAAAGGCTGTGGGGAGAAAGCAGAATTAGGCTATTGAGTTGGATGATCAGCCATGATCGTGATGAATGGCGGAGCAGGCTCGAAGGGCCAAAAGGCCTCCGCCTGCTCCTATCTTCTATGTATCCATGTATCTATGACTATAGAATTCTCAGGAGGCGGTGGGGGCTGGGGGGGGGGGGGGGGGGGGGGGGGGTCTCTGAATAATTTTAAGGTGGTGGTAGATAAATTCTTGTCAGGGAAAGGGGGTCAAAGGTTATCGGGGGTAGGTGGGACTGACAACACAAACAGGTCACCCATGATCTTGTTGAATAGCAGTGAAGGCGCGAGGGGCTGAATGGCCAACCTCTGCTCCTATTTTGTATGTTCGTATATATGTTTGTCAAGAGGGGGCCTCACGGTAGCATGGTGGTTAGCATCAATGCTTCACAGCTCCAGGGTCCCAGGTTCGATTCCCGGCTGGGTCACTGTCTGTGTGGAGTCTGCACGTCCTCCCCGTGTGTGCGTGGGTTTCCTCCGGGTGCTCCGGTTTCCTCCCACAGTCCAAAGATGTGCGGGTTAGGTGGATTGGCCATGCTAAATTGCCCGTAGTGTAAGGTTAATGGGGGGATTGTTGGGTTACGGGTATACGGGTTACGTGGGCTAGAGTAGGGTGATCATTGCCTTCGGCACAACATCGAGGGCCGAAGGGCCTGTTCTGTGCTGTACTGTTCTATGTTCTAGGTAGGTTGGAAATCAGGGATGTACAAGAGGCAGTGTTGCTGACTCTGACTGAGGAGGTCTTTTCTCACATCTTCACGAGTTGTGGGTGCCGCTGGTAAGGTCACCACCTCTAACCCATCCCTTGAACCGAGTGTCTCGCTCGGCCATTGCAGGGGGCAGTTAAGATTCAACTACATTGCTGTGGGTCTGGAGTCACATGTAGGCCAGACTGGGTAAGGACGGCAGATTTCCTTCCCTAACGGGTTTCTAATGACAATCGTGGGTTGAATGGCCACCATCACCAAAAGACTAACTTTTCTTCCAGATTTATTAACCAAATACTTAAATCGGCAGTGGTGGGATTTGAACCCATGTCCATTAGCCCAGGCCTCTGGACTACAAGCGCAGTGACAATACCACTACACCATCTCCCTGGTGGATGTGCAGCAGTGATTATACCTGGATGTGCCTCTTAACCATCAAGAACAGGGGAGATTAATTACAGGTGGAATGCTAATTGTTACATATTCAGGGCTTTGGGACCGGACTTAGTGCACCGGAAACCCTACAGTTCAACACCACACGCAGATATCTTACTGCAGCCTGCAAATAATTCAGTGCAGCCACTGGATGGCACATCACAGGGGCAGGCAGTGCTTGTTCCTCTTTGCCGGCGACAGATGTCTCAAAGCTCAAGTGCAAATTAATAAGGTGTAGCCGCGAGGTTACAGTGCCGACATTCACCAACAAGCACCTAATACTGTCAGATGGCCCCCTTCCATCTGCTATTCCCTTAATGAAGCAGTTTGCCCATTTGTCTAATGAGCAGGAGGTTGAGGGGGGGTGGGCTGATACGCATTGGCGTTTAGACGAGCGTGAGGAGATCTGATTGCCACATAAGATTCTGGGGGGGGGGGGGGGACTTGGCCGGCTGTTTGCTGAAAGATGCTTCCCCTCGTGGGGGGGGGGGGGGGGATCTAGAACCAGAGAGGGATTATTTCAAAATAAGGCGTCTCCCATTTAAGGCAGAAACGAGGAGGAATTTCTTCTCTTGGAGGCTTTATTACTCTGGAATTCTCTACCACAGCGACCAGTGGAGGCTGGCTCATTGAGTACACTCGAGGCCGAGTTAGACAGATTATCGATTGACAAAGCAGTCATAGATTATAATTGGGAGGGGGTGGGCAGACAAGAAAGCAGAGTTAAGGCCACAATCAAATAGACCCCCCCCCCCCCCCACCGGACCCCCCCCCCCCCCCCACAGTGCCCCCAGCCCCGAATAATGTCCCCCCTTAGCTCGTGGATGGGCCCTCCCCCCGACTGTGGTGGGGCTGGACTGAGTCCGCAGCGGCCACACCGACTTCCCGACGGGTGAGACCACAGGCGGCCGGCGCCGTCGGGAACACGGCCGGTCGGGGGCGGAGCATCGGGGTGGGCGGGGCCTCAGGCAATGGCGTGAGGTCGTCGAGACGTGGTGAATACGCCACTTTGGAGGGGGGGCGGAGCATCGCGACAGCGGCGCCGCCCCCGATTTGGTCGGGAACTCGGATTCTCCGGCCGATCGCCGAACACGATTTCGGCGCCGGCAACCGGAGAATCCAGCCCCCGGGCCGTTGGGACTCTCTGTTCCCGCCGGTAGTGCACCCCCCCTGCCCGCGGGTGGCGTGAGGCGGCTTCAATGGGAAATCCCATTGACAAGAGGCGGGAGTAGACAATCCCGCCGCCAACTAGGGCCGCGCTGCCCGAGGAGCACGCGGCTGGGGGAACCGGAGAATCCATCCCCAGCGCTCAGAAACCCGGGCGGGATTCTCCGTTTCCCGATGCCGATCTCGTAATCGCCGATCGGGCGGAGAATCCCTGCTTACGGCCGAATCGGGGGCGCCGCCTGTTTTCGGATGCTCCGCCCCCTCCAAAATGACATCATCGGGGAGTACGCCGCACGCCGTTGGGTCGGCCTCAGGGCGTCACCTGAAGACGCTCCCCCGGTGCTCCGCCCCCCCCAATGGGCTGAGTTCCCAATGGCGTGGGACACGTGTGGCCTCAGTTTTCGTGAAGCTGACTTGGCGGCGTGTCCAGCGGCTCCACACTCGGAGGGTGGGGGGGGGGCAGCCGTGCTGCTGGCGGGGGGGGGAGGGGAGGGGCTTCAGTGAGGGCTGGGGAGACTGTGAAGGGTGGCCCCAGGGGGTGTCCAGGGGGGCGCTATGTTGTACTGCGCCACCGCTGCAGGTCATTGCCGTGCGCTCGCGCGGCCACGGTCCCGGCAATTCTCCAGCCGTTTATATCGGGACGGCCGTGTGTTTTACGTGGCGCGGCTGCGAGCCCCTCACCGGTCGGAGGATCGGTGCTGGGGCCGCCCCGATTTTTTCGGTGTAAAACTAGACACTTCCTCCAGACATAGCCTCGGAGAATCCAGCCCCGAGACTGACACTCCCATGCAGCACAGAGGGAAGGCCACACTGTTGGACGTGCTGCCTTTTGAATGAGTTGCTAAACTAATTCTGTCCTCTCAGGCGGATGTGGGAGATCCATTTTGAAGAGGAACAGGAGGATTCTCCGTGGCATCGTGGCAATATTTATCCCTCAATCAACATCACGAATAAGAGATTATCTGGTCTTTGGCACACTGGTGTATGTGAGAATCGCTGGGAGCAAGTTGGCGGCTACATTTCTAACATTCCAAACGTGGCTACACTTCCAAAGTGTTCTATTAGCCGCAAAATGCTTTGGGACCTTCTCTGTAAACACAAGACCATCGGGGTTTCCGTTCACTCATCTTCTCCATGTTAAAACTAGAAACCTCTTCCCGGCAAACCATTACAATCAGGAATCAGAAACACGACAGTCCACAGTTCATCTCACATCAATGAGTGGCATTGCTAAGACAGATGCTAAAGCCATCGCTTCCTCGTCAGGAGATAGAGGGGGAAATTTTAAACTTAACCCACCTTAACCAGACACCTTACGCTCGCCTAGTTTCACCCTCCATCGGACCGGGGGTGGGGGGAGTGGGGGAGGTGGGGTGGAAAACCTTGCATTCCCGCCTTCCCTGCAGATTTCCTACCTGACGGATTAGGTTACAATCGCCCCTGGTGTCACCGGACAGGGAAGATGGGGAGGCGTGGGTGGAGGATTAACACTGGCGTGGGCTAATCAGGTTAGAAGGCCTGTTGTTCTGTGCTGGAAATTCTATGTAACTCCATTCCCACAGTCCTCTGGCGTTCGAGTGACTGGATGTCAGCATGATTTGCATCGGTACCGTGGTAATTGATTACTCTGAAGTAAGTTCACAGAAGCAGAACTGTGCAAATCATAGGCTCAGCAATTATATACATATCTATATATATATGGGCGACTGAGTAAGAGTGTGTTTGTGCGTGAAAACAGCTTCTTCCCCGCTGTTACCAGACTCCTAAATGACCCTTTTATAGACTGATCTCTTCACACATCTTCTCCACTGAGTAGTACTACACTCCTGTATGCTTCACCCAATGCCTGCGTCTCTGTATTTACATTGTGTATTTTATGTTTGCCCTATTATGTATTTTCTTTTCATGTACGGAACGATCTGTCTTGAGCTGCAGGCAGAACAATACGTTTCACTTTACCTCAGTACACGTGACAATATATCAATCCAATCCAATCCAATGTGTCTGTGTGCATGCATGTGCGTGTTTTGTGCACACATGTATGTGTCTACTTGTATGCATGGGTGTGTGCCTGTGTGTGTGTTTGTTCATGTGTGTGTGCATGTCTGTATGTGTGTGTGAGTGTCTGTGTGCGTGTATATATGCTGTTAATACAGAAAGCTGGTGAATTGATTGAATCAGCAAATAAGCAGAAAAGAAAATATGTTCTGCAGAGATAGTGGATGTAGTGGTTTAATCTTTCAAAATTCCCTAGAATCTGGAAAGGTCCCAACATATTGGAAAACCACAAATGTAATGCCCACATTCAAGAAAGGAGAGAGATTGCTGAAAAAAGACATGTTGCCGAAACTTTCCATCTTGCACTCATCAGGACAAACATCAGAGAGTCAAATTTCAAACAATGACAGCCGTTTATACGACAGGATAAAAGGGTTGGTCGGCAAGTAGACTCTGATTGGCTGAGGTGTTGCCGTGGTGAAAGCAACGGGGAACCATCGGCTCCCCAAGCTCCCGGGTAATTTTTTAAATGCGCAAGGCTTGGACATGTTGCTTTAGTTTGCAGAGAACAGGTCCCTGTATTTGAATGCATGTTGCTCCTAGCGAGCGTAAATGGGGCACATTATGAGCTCAGTGGATTATCTTAAATCGGTGGTCATTTGTTCCTTTAGCTGCGATACCTGTTTGAAAGATCGACATAGTTTGCTCAAATTCCCATCTCTTTCAAAACAATTACATTATTTCTGAAATACCTTTCCGTGATGTGGTGTTGCTAACTCTGCAGTCCCATCCGACATTGACAATTGGTTCCACTCTTCCATATTTGACAGGTGTCCTTCTGAAGATATCTCTGGGTTGGCAGCAGATCGTCTAGCAGTGGCGTTTTGATGTTGGGAGCTGCCCAATGATTTGGAGTCTAGGGCGTGCAAATGGCCGGGATTGGTGGCAGCGAGAATGGAATCCGGTCGCTGAAATAGACAAAGAAAATTCCTGATTGCTTTCCAGGAGTTATTTTGACAGCTGAATTCGGAGTACTCAATGGGGCGCACTCTCACCTCTCAGTCCGCAATGTAAGGGTTCAAGTTCCACTCAGGAAGCTGGAGCACAAAACCCTGTGTCTGCATGGATCTCACCCCCACAACCCAAAGATGTGCAGGGTAGGTGGATTGGACACACTAAATTGCCCCTTAATTGGAAAGAAAAGAATTGGGTACTCTAAATGTAAAAAAGAAAGGTCCCATAACTTGATTTCAAAGAAGAGCAAAGGAGTTAGACATGGAAAATATAAGCATGAGTAGGCCATTTGGCCCATCGAACCTGCTCCCCCATTCAAAAGGATCATGGATGATCCTCAGCCTATCTCAACGCCATGCTCCCGTGCTCTCCTCATACCCCTTGAAATGCATTGAGATTTTCTAAAAGAAATCAATCTGCAAGATCGTGGAAGCAATTTTCCCATAGGATTCACCACCCCAGGTCTCAACAATATCCTCTGGTGCCTGACAGGCTCATTTTGCAAGTCCATCCTTCTAGCCGAGTGCTCTGACAGTTTGCATCCATCTCTTAGCTGATTTAACCACATTTCCTCTCTAATCAAGTGACTGTAGTTTATACTTTCCTGCTGTTTGTTGTAAACCGGTGCGATTGTCTATCTCCCAGGTTATACACTAATGCCAAGTACTTCATCGGCCAGCTTCCCTGTGCATCTGATGAAGATCATAACCCATCGACTTCCCCCACTTTGCACCGACCTCAGTAGATTCGGGGATTGAGGACGGACCAAGTGTAGAGGCAGGACGAAGCAAACACAACGCTTAAAATGTATCATCGTGCCTTTCAATCCATATCATGGCCAAAAAGGGCTCAGCGGGAAATCATTGAATTTAGCGACTCAAGTAACAGCTCCTGTAACTTCCCCTTGACTGAAGACAGAGACCAACTCACTGAGCGCATTAATGAGATTTAGTCCCATCACTTACAGCCAGGGAGGCCCAGTTCCATTTCTCTACTCAATCCCTAATCAAATTGTGGGCTGTGAAAGAGTCCAACTTTCTAAAGTGGTTGCTAAAGAAAAGGCAGTCTGGCCATCTTTTAAATTCATTTGTAAATGCGTCTAAAATCCTTACGTACAACCTATTCATATTAAAATGATTCAGCTCATTCAGAGAAGAGGACTTGTATTTATATTGCGCCTTTTATGTGCCCAGGCCCCCTCCAAAGCTCTTCACATTCAACCAATCACTTTTGAAGCATACTTGTTAATGTTATGCTAATTAAGCTAAGTCCCCCTTGACAGATCTTCCTTCACACAACCAGTGTCCCAGCTGTCCCCTTGTTGTACTCTTTGAATGAAAAAAAATTAAAGACAAAAGTGGAGGGGTGCTGTACCTAAACTAAAACATCAAACAGAAACTTAACTAATTAATTAAAAGTTATTCCCGAGGGTGATGATGCACCCCAAGCCACCATGGTGTGCATTGGTCGCAGAAGACGTTAGTCCCTCTTTATATGTGCTCAAGATACTTCATGAGTCAATACCCTCCGCCTGGTGAATCTACAATGCAGGACTACTTGCATACCTTCACCTCGGCAATTCACTTTTAAAATTAATTTTATGGGACGTAGTCATCACTGGCTCGGCCAACATTTATTACCCACCCCCTAACCACCACTTTCTCCAGGGTAGTCAGTGATGGGTGATAGATTCTGGCTTAACCATTGCTGTGGGATCTTTTACATTCCAGCTGAGATGGCAGGTGGACCCTGGGTTCAATTCACCATCTGAAGGAAAGGGAGACGATGGTGTAATGGCATTGTCACTGATCCAGAGACCCAGGGTAATACTCTGGGTACCAATCCCACCATGGCTGATGGTGGAAATTGGATTCTATAAATATATGGAATTAAAAGTCTCATCATGACCATGAAACCATTATAGATTGCCGTTAAAAAAAACCAGCGGGTTCACTAACCATGCAGGAGGACGTGCCAGGAGCAACACCGGGCAGACCAAAAGATGTCAATCTGGTGAAGCTACAACACGGGACTACTTGCATACCAAACAGCAAAAGCAGCAAGTGATATACAGAGCTCAGCGATCCCATAAACAATTTGTCAGGTCTAAGCTCTGCAGTCCTGCCACATCCAGTCCTGAATGGTGGTGGGCAATTAAACAACTCACTGGAGGAGGAGGCTCCACAACTAGCCCCGTCCTCAATGGTGGAGGAGCCCAGCACATCTGTGCAAAAGACAAGGCTGAGGCATTCGCAACAATCTTCAGCCATAAGCGCCGAATGGGTGATCCATCTCGGTCTCCTCTGGAGGTCCCCAGCATCATAGATGTCAATCTTCAGCCAATTTGATTAACCCACGTGATGTCAAGAAATGGCTGAAGGCACTGGATACGGCAAACGCTATGGGCCTTGACAATATTCCAGCAATAGTCCTGAAGACTCGTCTTCCAGGACTTGGGACAAAAGAGCTGAACTCCAGAGGTGAGGTGAGAGTGACTGCCCTTGACTTCAAGGTAGCATTTGATCGAATATGGCACCAAGGAGCCCTCACAGAACTGGAGTCAAAGGGAATCAGGGGCAAAACTCTCCGCTGGTTAGAGTCATACCTGCCACAAAGGAAGATGGCTGTGGTGGTTGGAGACCAGTCACCTCAGTCCGGGGTCATCACTGCAGGAGTTCCTTGGGTTAGTGTCCTCGGCCCAACCATCTTCAGCTGCTTCATCAATGACCTTCCTTCCAACATAAGGTCAGATGCGGGAATGTTCGTTGATGACTGCACAATGTTCAGCACCATTCGCAACTCCTCCAACATTGACGCAGGCCACGCGCAAATGCAGAAAGACCTGGTCAATATCCAGGTTTGGGCTGACAAGTGGCAAGTTACATCTGTGGCATACAATTGCAAGGTAATGACCATCTCCAATAAGAGAGAATTAAACCATTCCCCCCATGACATTTCAATGGCATTACCATCAACAAATCCCCCACAATCAACATCCTGGGAGTTACCATTGACCAGAAACTGAACTTGACTAGCCAGTAAATACTGTGGCTACACAATTACGTCACATCCTTACTCCCCACTGCTTGTCCACCATCTACAAGGCACAAGTCAGGAGCATAATGGAATACTCTCCATTTGCTTGAATGAGTGCACCTCCAGCAATACTCAAGAAGCTTAACACCATCCAGGCCAAAGCTGCCCACTTGATTGGCACCCTCTCCATAAACATTCGCCCTCTCCACCAGCGATGCACAGAGGCAGCCGTGTGCACCATCTACAAGATGCACTGCAGGAACTCACCAAGGCTCCTTAGGCAGCACCTTCCAAACCCACCACCACTTCCACCTAGAAGGACAAGGGCAGCAGGTAGGTGGGAACACCACCACCCTGGCGGTTCCCCTCCAAGTCACTCACCACCCTGACTTGGAAATATATCGGCATTTCCCTCACTCTGACAATGCAGCATTCCTTCGTTTCTAGACTGTAGTGTCAGCTTGGAATTTTCATTCAAGTCTTTACAACAGGTCTGAAAACCATCAAACCTCTGACAAAGCCACACAGGCCAGAATTCTCTGTTTGGGAGACTATGTTGTCCTGCTGGGGATGAGTCGCCTCTTGCACCACATCAAAGCCAGTTAAGTGCTCTTGCTTCCTCTTTTTTTCAGCAAAAGCCACTTAACTGCTTTTGATTTGGTGCACGAGCTGTCAACCATAGCTAGATGTTTATAAAGATTGAGGGAAATTAGAGTAAACAATCCAATCAGCTGGCTGTGTGTGCAAGCTGTCAACCACAGCCTAGTAAAATCAATTTCAGATTAGTGTGAATGAAAGCCTTGCCGATCAAAGATTTGAGGAGGTTGAACTCAGTAGTTGTGATTTTCCCTTTCTAGGAATTTACAGGTACTGCTTCCTCTGCCTGTGCCAGCAGGTGTATTGCACAGGTGAGTCGTATAGCAGTCATTTATTTTTCACTGTCTCTGTCTAGACTGCTCTCCAGCTTCCATACAGGGGTCTTTGTAATTGGGGGGGGGGGGGGGGGCTTCCAGGCAGGGTGTCTGTAATGGGGGACTTCCAGACAGGTATCTCTGTAATGGGGGGGCTTCTCTTATGGGGGTTTCTGATGGGGGTTCTATGAAATGGGGGGTTCTGGTGGTGGTGTCTGGTGAGGTGGAGTGGACAGGATTTACATTGTGGGCTAGGCAGCACGGTGGCACAGTGGGTTAGCCCTGCTGCCTCATGGCGCCGAGGTCCCAGTTTCGATCCCGGCTCTGGGTCACTGTCCGTGTGGAGTTTGCACATTCTCCCCGTGTTTGCGTGGGTTTCGCTCTCACAACCCAAAGATGTGCAGGGTAGGTGGATTGAACATGCTAAATTGTCCTTTAATTGGAGAAAAATGAATTGGATACACAAAGGGCGTGATTCTCCGCACCCACAAAAAATAGCGAAGTTGTCGTAAAAAACGGGCGCGTTTTACGACGGTCGGGAAGGGTCCATTTCCCGACGTATTCACGTCCGGGAAATGGGCTAGGAACGCGGCCGCGTCAATCATGTGCGCGATGACGACGGAACGCGGCGACGATACGATCACGCCCACGTGACGCCGCCCGACGCCGTAAAAAGGCGCGAGCGAGCACAAAATCTGTAGGCCATGATGTCGGAGCCCAGGAGAGCTGCACCTCGTTTTGTGGAGGCTGATGTGGATACGCTGCTCGATGCTGTCGAGCAGAGGAGGGGCATCATCTGCCCGCGGAGAGGGCATCGCCAACCTGCCAGCGCGGTACGCCAGGCCTGGCGTGAGGTGGGTGCTGCCGTCAGTGCTGTGGGGCAGACCCCTCGCTCAGCAGAGCAGTGCCGAAAAAAGCCTCACGACCTCACCAGGGCTGCCAGGGTAAGTGCCAAGAAGGTGCCCCCTGGTCACAACCATCCCTCCCCCCCACTTTACTTAATCACCCACCTCCCCCCCTGGCACGGGTGGGGTGGCGGGGGATTGGGCAGAATTATTTGAGGGTGGTTCACAAAGTTGTCAGACCCAGCGCTCTGGCCCCCGTGGAGAGATGCAATCGTCTTATGACAACTTGACCCCCAAACTGTGCCAGTATCAGAACGGACTGCTGATACCTGCCGTATTGTCATGATCTACCTATGTACCCTCCCCCAACAGGCCAAGTCCGCTCACAACACACGTGAGCGGCACCAGACTGGAGGGGGTTCGCCCAACCTGCACCCCCTCACCACCTTTGAGCAGAGGGCACTGGACCTTGTTGGGGGGTCTGCCACCCGGGATGTCGCGCTATGCGAGGTTGGCGGAGCTGCAACAAGTGAGACAACCCTCCTTGACAAACATCCATCCCTCCCCCATCCTCTGTCCCTTCACACACCCTGCCCACTGGGATACCTCCCCCATCCTCTGTCCCTTCACACACCCTGCCCACTGGGACACCTCCCCCATCCTCTGTCCCTTCACACACCCTGCCCACTGGGATACCTCCCCCATCCTCTGTCCCTTCACACACCCTGCCCACTGGGATACCTCCCCCATCCTCTGTCCCTTCACACACCCTGCCCACTGGGATACCTCCCCCATCCTCTGTCCCTTCACACACCCTGCCCACTGGGATACCTCCCCCATCCTCTGTCCCATCACACACCCTGCCCACTGGGATACCCCCCCATCCTCTGTCCCTTCACACCCTGCCCACTGGGACCGTCCAGCGGCCTGCCGAGCAAATCTAAATAACCCGTCTCATTCTCTTCCCTAGTACGTGATGCCGAATGACCAGGGCCGTCTGGCTGCAGACGGACACAGGCATCTGCACCCACCTCACCCGGGGCCGCACGACAGAGGGTGCCCGATCAGCGGGGAGCCCCATCCTCCCCAACCCAACCTGCGGATGCAGGACGCCCAGAGGGTGGCGAGACCACAAGCCACGGAAATGGCCAGGGATAACCCTCCAGACTCTGAGCGGCCCCACACCATTGAGGAGGCGCAAAATTGCGACAACATCGGGCTTGCGGCACTGCTATCTCCCACAACATCCATCATCCCAGAGACACACACCCCGGCGGGCCTATTTAGTGAAGAGTCTCCTGGGTCACAGTCTGGGTCGCACATCACAGCTGAGCAGGTACAGCAGGTGGAGGTCGGAGCAACCGAGGGCCCGGACTGGCGGAGGCCAGGCCAGGCCCAGCATGCAGCTGGCTCCCAGACGTTTTCGGAGTTCCTGGAGTTTCTCAACCCACCCGCACAGCCGATGCCTCAAGAAACCCAGGGAGACAATGACGGGATGAGGGCTGTCTTCCAGACTCTGCAGACGCTGTTAGAGGAGTCGAACCGCGTCCACGAGCAGGGAGTGGTGCCGCTCATGGCAGAGACCCAGTCCGACACCGCACGGATGGCATCCGCGGTGGAGGCAATGGGTCAGGTTATGCAAGGCGTTGGGGTTAATGTGCACGCGTCATCCTCGGCCCTGGACAGGGTTGCCCTCTCACAGGCAGCAATGTGCCAGAGGCAAAACGACATTGCCGGCGCGCTGCGGGCCTTGGCCCAGTCTCACCAGGTCATGGCCCAGTCGCAGCAGTCAGTCGCCGAGAGCATCAACCGCCTGACACATGTGCTGGATGACGTCGTGCATACACAGGTTGAGGTCGCACAGTCCCTGGCGGGAATGTCTAACTCCCTGGACTCCGTCTCTGCAAACCTTCGGATCCTGGTGGATACCGTTGCAGGCCTCCAGGACTGGCAGCGCCAGGTGTCGGTGGTGCGACGGGGCACCTCCCCGCTCGCACCTCTGTCCCAAAGTGAGGCCCGGGGGCCACCGGGCTCCCCGAGGGAGGAGGAGGTTTCGGGGCCCGTCCCATTAAGTCCATCACGGGACGTCCCGGAATTCTCGGCCTCCCCCCGTCCCATCTCTGGTGCATCGGGTGGGCAGCAGGCAGAGCAGGGTGGCACAATGTCACCCGAGACGCCCGCAGAGCAGCCTGGCCCATCAAGGCCGGGTCGCCCCAGGAAACGCTTGGCCAAGGAGAAACGAGTCGAGGGGGGCGATTCGCAGCATCCTCCACTCCTGCTGTATCATCTGGGGAGTCACTTAGACGTAGTGGTAGGGCCCGTAAGGCAACTAAGATAGACACTGAGTAAGTTGGCATGGGTGAAGGGCACAGTTTAGTTGTAGGGGCTAGGGCACATGTAAATAATTATTAACATTAAATGCACTGTTCCACATTACTTGTAATACCGTGTGATTGTTCCACAGCCACAGGAATCGTGATGGTGACCGAGTGTCGCTGGGGTTGACGAGCGTTGAAACTTCGGTGCCGGGTGTGCAGTCCCTGCCCCTCCCCCACCCCCCCACCCCCAACCCCTCCCACGGCTAGCCCACGCGGGCACGTGATGGAGTGTCAGTGACGATCTCAGCGGCCACCAAGGTGGATGGTTCAGCTATTGCCATGGGTCAGACTCTCTCTAACGATTCTGAGCTCACAGCTCTTCGCAGAGCGAGCTGTCATCATTCCACATGGCACTGATCACACCCCCTGCACAGCCATCAATGTTGTGCCATACCGTCTGGACCCAGTGGGAAGGGTGATGTCGAAGTGGAGCAGTGAACACTGAGAGGGGGTTGGGGGAGGGTTGTGGTGGTGGAAGTTGTGTGTTGACCCTCTGCACGACTGGCGATGCAGGTGGTGGTTTGGTGTTCAGCGGGGACGTCACATGCGACGCGAGAACCGTGCTGCCACCAAGGCGTCGCGTGCCCGCCGTCCTCGCCGGGTCTGTCGTGCCGCCTCCTGTACCAGCCTCCCCGGACAGGCGCCGGAATGTGGCGACTAGGGGCTTTTCACAGTAACTTCATTGAAGCCTACTTGTGACAATAAGCGATTTTCATTTTTCATTTCCTGGACATCACCAGCACCTGGGTCGTATCTGCGTGCTGCGCCCGCCACTCCGCCAGCCTCCTCCTCCTCCTCCTCCTCTGTGCTGGCACCACTGCCACTGGCTTCTCCCTCCGCCTCCTGCAGCAGGTCATCTCCCCTCTGCATCGCGATGCTGTGCAGTGCACAGCAGACCACAACAATGCGAACGACCCTGTCGAGATGGTACAGCAGGGCCCCTCCGGAGCGGTCCAGGCACCTGAATCTCATCTTCAGGAGGCCAAGGCAACGCTCCACCACACCCCTGGTTGCTGCATGGGCCTCGTTGTATCGGGTTTCCGCATTGGTCTGAGGCCTCCGTATAGGCGTCATCAGCCAAGACCTCAGCGGATAACCCCTGTCGCCCAGCAACCAGCCCCTCAGCCGGGGGGGACATCCCTCAAACATCGCAGGGATGAACGACTGCGCCAGTATGTAGGAGTCATGCACACTCCCTGGGAACCTTGCACAGACGTTCATGATCCTCATGTGAGGGTCACATACCACCTGGATATTCATGGAGTATGTCCCCCTTCTGTTTGTGAACACCTCCCTGTCCCCTGCAGGCGGGTGCATGGGGACGTGAACACAATCGATTGCCCCCTGCACCCTCGGTATCCCGGCCATGCTGGCAAATCCATGAGCTCGTGAGTCTTGAATTGCTTGGTCCTCGGGAAAGGTGATGTAGCGGTCCGCGATGGCATAGAGGGCATCGGTCACATCCCGGATGCACCTGTGCACCGATGACTGGGAGATCCCGGAGACGTCCCCGCTCGGAGACTGGAAGGAGCCGGTAGCATAGAAGTTAAGAGCGACCATCACCTTGATGGCAACCGGGATCCCGTGTCCTCCCCCAGTTCCACGTGGGGCGAGGTACGCCACGAGGTGACAGATATGTCTCACGGTCTGCCTACTCAGCCGGAGTCTCCTCCTGCAGGTGATGTCCGTCATTGTTAGGAAAGAGACCCGGACATGGTACACCCTCGGCCTTGGTCGTCGCCTCTGGCGCCGTGGCTGCACCCTCACTCTCTCCTCTTCCTCCTCCCACTCCTCCTCCCCCCATGCTGCTCGACGACTGGCAACTCCTCGGCCCTTCCCTCTGCTGCTGCAGCTGGCCCTGCATCCACTGTGGGTTGTGGCTGTGGATGCTGCTGCATCGCCAAATGCAGTGCAGCGGCCCCAACCACTGCGCAGAACATAGCCGTTCTGTTCACAGACATTGTGCTAACCTACAGAAGGGTGGTGGGGGGCAGAGAAACGGGACATGTTAGACGGAGGTTAGTCGACACCTCGGCAGCCGCCTGCCACGGGACACCTGTGTGTCCCGGTGGCCTGGTCGCGCTGCTGACACGCGGGCAGCCTAACCCCTGGTCACTTTCTGCATCCAACGGGCAGTTAACTACGTCCTCTTCACCGGTGCGTCAGTGGCCTGTGGCCGTAAGCCACAGGGGAACCAGCGGCCGTGTCCTCGTGACTGGCACGCCATGGCATGGTGGCTGACATTTTGTTACGGGGTTGGACGGCTCACTCGCTCACTCTCTCCCTACCCCCCACTCCCACTCCCACTCCCCCCCTCCATCTCCCCCACTGCCCTCTACATCTCCCCCACTCCCCCCCCACTCCCACTCCCCCTCCGTCTCCCCCACTCCCCCCTCCATCTCCCCCACTCCCCCCCCCATCTCCCCCACTGCCCTCTCCATCTCCCCCACTCCCCCCCCACTCCCACTCCCCCCTCCGTCTCCCCCACTCCCCCCTCCATCTCCCCCACTCCCCCCCTCCATCTCCCCCACTGCCCTCTCCATCTCCCCCACTCCCCCCCCACTCCCACTCCCCCCCTCCGGCTCCCCCACTCCCCCCTCCATCTCCCCCACTCCCCCCCTCCGTCTCCCCCACTGCCCTCTCCATCTCCCCCACTCCCCTCCCCCATCCGTCTCCCCCACTCCCCCCTCCGTCTCCCCCACTCCCCCCCTCCATCTCCCCCACTCCCCCCCCACTCCCACTCCCCCCCTCCGTCTCCCCCACTCCCCCCTCCATCTCCCAAAACTCCCCCCCTCCATCTCCCCCACTCCCCCCCTCCGTCTCCCCCACTGCCCTCTCCATCTCCCCCACTCCCCCCCTCCGTCTCCCCCACTGCCCTCTCCATCTCCCCCACTCCCCCCCTCCGTCTCCCCCACTGCCCTCTCCATCTCCCCCACTCCCCCCTCCATCTCCCCCACTCTCCCCTCCGTCTCCCCCACTGCCCTCTCCATCTCCCCCACTCCCCCTCCTCCGTCTCCCCCACTCCCCCCTCCATCTCCCCCACTCCCCCCCTCCGTCTCCCCACTGCCCCCCCATTTCCCCCACTGCCCCCTCCGTCTCCCCCCACTCCCCCCGCTCTGGACCCCCCCCCTCACGTTCTCAGGGATGCCTTCCCCGTTGTGGCCAGACTCGAGCGGTGCGCTGAGCGGTGGGCTGAGCGGTGGGCTGAGCGGTGGGCTGAGCGGTGGGCTGAGCGGTGGGCTGAGCGGTGGGCTGAGCGGTGCCCTGAGCGGTGGGCTGAGCGGTGCCCTGAGCGGTGGGCTGAGCGGTGGGCTGAGCGGTGCCCTGAGCGGTGGGCTGAGCGGTGGGCTGAGCGGTGGGCTGAGCGGTGCGCTGAGCGGTGGGCTGAGCGGTGGGTGGGCTGAGCGGTGGGCTGAGCGGTGGGTGGGCTGAGCGGTGGGCTGAGCGGTGCGCTGAGCGGTGGGTGGGCTGAGCGGTGGGCTGAGCGGTGGGCTGAGCGGTGGGCAGAGCGGTGGGCTGAGCGGTGGGCTGAGCGGTGGGCTGAGCGGTGGGCTGAGCGGTGGGCTGAGCGGTGGGCAGAGCGGTGGGCTGAGCGGTGCGCTGAGCGGTGGGTGGGCTGAGCGGTGGGCTGAGCGGTGGGCTGAGCGTGGGCTGAGCGGTGGGCTGAGCGGTGGGCTGAGCGGTGGGCTGAGCGGTGGGCTGAGCGGTGGGCTGAGCGGTGCGCTGAGCGGTGGGCTGAGCGGTGGGCTGAGCGGTGCGCTGAGCGGTGGGCTGAGCGGTGGGCTGAGCGGTGGGCTGAGCGGGTGCGCTGTGCGGTGGGCTGAGCGGTGGGCTGAGCGGTGGGCTGAGCGGTGGGTGGGCTGAGCGGTGGGCTGAGCGGTGCTGAGCGGTGGGCTGAGCGGTGGGCTGAGCGGTGCTGAGCGGTGGGCTGAGCGGTGGGCTGTGCGGTGGGCTGAGCGGTGGGCTGAGCGGTGGGCTGAGCGGTGGGCTGAGCGGTGCGCTGAGCGGTGGGCTGAGCGGTGAGCTGAGCGGTGCGCTGAGCGGTGCGCTGAGCGGTGGGCTGAGCGGTGGGCTGAGCGGTGGGCTGAGCGGTGGGCTGAGCGGTGGGCTGAGCGGTGCGCTGTGCGTGGGGGCTGAGCGGTGGGCTGAGGCGGTGGGCTGAGCGGTGGGCTGAGCGGTGGGCTGAGCGGTGGGCTGAGCGGTGGCTGAGCGGTGGGCTGAGCGGTGGGCTGAGCGGTGGGCTGAGCGGTGGCTGAGCGGTGGGCTGAGCGGTGGGCTGAGCGGTGGGCTGAGCGGTGGGCTGAGCGGTGGGCTGAGCGGTGGGCTGAGCGGTGGGCTGAGCGGTGGGCTGAGCGGTGGGCTGAGCGGTGGGCTGAGCGGTGGGCTGAGCGGTGGGCTGAGCGGTGGGCTGAGCGGTGGGCTGAGCGGTGGGCTGAGCGGTGGGCTGAGCGGTGGGCTGAGCGGTGGGCTGAGCGGTGGGCTGAGCGGTGGGCTGAGCGGTGCGCTGAGCGGTGGGCTGAGCGGTGGGCTGAGCGGTGGCTGAGCGGTGGGCTGAGCGGTGGGCTGAGCGGTGGGCTGAGCGGTGGGCTGAGCGGTGGGCTGAGCGGTGGGCTGAGCGGTGGGCTGAGCGGTGGGCTGAGCGGTGCGCTGAGCGGTGGGCTGAGCGGTGGGCTGAGCGGTGGGCTGAGCGGTGCGCTGAGCGGTGGGCTGAGCGGTGGGCTGAGCGGTGCACTGAGCGGTGGGCTGAGCGGTGGGCTGAGCGGTGCGCTGAGCGGTGGGCTGAGCGGTGGGCTGAGCGGTGGGCTGAGCGGTGGGCTGAGCGGTGGGCTGAGCGGTGCGCTGAGCGGTGGGCTGAGCGGTGCGCTGAGCGGTGGGCTGAGCGGTGCGCTGAGCGGTGCGCTAACCTCCTCGAAGCTGTCGTCAGCCAGCACGACTGGTTGACGAACTTAAAAAGCAGGTGTGTTTCACGCCGTGTAAACAGTGCGCGATTAAGTCGGGACTTCGGCCCATCCGGGCCGGTGAATAGCGGGGGGGGGGGGCAATTAGTAGCGATTCTGGTCGTGTCGGGGGCGTAATAGAGGCGTTTGGCGGGAATGGCGACTCGGTGATTTTGCGGGGTTCGGAGAATAGCGGGAGGGCATCGGACCAGCGTCGCCGTAAAAATTTGCGCCGCCCGCTATTCTCCGACCCGTCGTGAGTGCGGAGAATCGCGCCCAAAATTTATTTTAAAAAAGGATTAACATTGTGGGGAGGGCAATCGAATTTGGGAGCAACTCCCAAAAAGTGTTACCCCCTTGGCCCACCCCAACAGGGCTGCGCTGGGAAATTCCTGCACCAATTCTCGCCCACGTGCATCCTGGCCCAGAAGACTATTTATTCAGTGCCCAATTCATGTTTTCACGAGTGTACAGGACTGGGTCAATAGTTGCTGCAAACATGATTTTTAAAACGATCAGTTAGTTACCATTGCTTTAACCTCGGTTGTAAGAATTGACAGATTGGTTCAGTTCCGATTCTCACCCCAGAAGGTTTGGGATTCAAGATCCTCTCCCGGGAGTTGGGGGGGAGGAAGATGCATTTACCCAGTGCCTCTGCATTTCCAGCAGCTGGTGTTTCATAAAGCAGCTTTCTGCCGAGCTTCTGTCAATGTCACAGCTACAGAGTGGGTGAAATGTCTGAGGAAGTTTCTCATTCCTCTGGGACACCAATATCTAATGTAGGCTGATGGTCTATTGCTGCACTGAGACAGTGCTGTCCTGAGAGGGAGCTCAATTGAGAGCACTGCACTGGGAGAGCACTGTACTGTGAGTGTGTGGCATTGGGGGTTAAGTACTGAGAGAACACAGGATTGAGGGCTCAGTACTGAGAGAATGCAGGATTCAGGGTTCAGTCCTGAGGGAATGCAGGATTGAGGGTTCAGTACTGAGGGAATGCAGCATTGAGGGTTCAGTGCTGAGGGAATGCAGGATTGAGGGTTCAGTACTGAGGGAATGCAGCATTGAGGGTTCAGTACTGAGGGAATGCAGGATTGAGGGTTCAGTACTGAGGGAATGCAGGATTGAGGGTTCAGTGCTGAGGGAATGCAGGATTGAGGGTTCAGTACTGAGGGAATGCAGCATTGAGGGTTCAGTACTGAGAGAACACAGGATTGAGGGTTCAGTACTGAGAGAATGCAGCATTGAGGGTTCAGTACTGAGGGAATGCAGGATTGAGGGTTCAGTACTGAGAGAACACAGGATTGAGGGTTCAGTACTGAGAGAATGCAGCATTGAGGGTTCAGTACTGAGGGAATGCAGGATTGAGGGTTCAGTACTGAGAGAATGCAGCATTGAGGGTTCAGTACTGAGGGAATGCAGGATTGAGGGTTCAGTACTGAGGGAATGCAGGATTGGGGGCTCAGTCCTGAGGGAATGCAGGATTGAGGGTTCAGTACTGAGGGAATGCAGCATTGAGGGTTCAGTACTGAGGGAATGCAGGATTGAGGGTTCAGTACTGAGGGAATGCAGGATTGAGGGTTCAGTGCTGAGGGAATGCAGGATTGAGGGTTCAGTACTGAGGGAATGCAGCATTGAGGGTTCAGTACTGAGGGAATGCAGGATTGAGGGTTCAGTACTGAGAGAACACAGGATTGAGGGTTCAGTACTGAGAGAACACAGGATTGAGGGTTCAGTACTGAGAGAATGCAGGATTGAGGGTTCAGTCCTGAGGGAATGCAGGATTGAGGGCTCAGTACTGAGGGAATGCAGGTTTGAGGGCTCAGTACTGAGGGAATGCAGCATTGAGGGCTCAGTACTGAGGGAATGCAGCATTGAGGGTTCAGTACTGAGGGAATGCAGCATTGAGGGTTCAGTACTGAGAGAATGCAGGATTGAGGGTTCAGTACTGAGGGAATGCAGGATTGAGGGCTCAGTACTGAGGGAATGCAGAATTGAGGGTTCAGTACTGAGGGAATGCAGGATTGAGGGCTCAGTACTGAGGGAATGCAGGATTGAGGGTTCAGTCCTGAGGGAATGCAGGATTGAGGGCTCAGTACTGAGGGAATGCAGCATTGAGGGTTCAGTACTGAGGGAATGCAGGATTGAGGGTTCAGTCCTGAGGGAATGCAGGATTGAGGGCTCAGTACTGAGGGAATGCAGCATTGAGGGTTCAGTACTGAGGGAATGCAGGATTGAGGGCTCAGTACTGAGGGAATGCA
This sequence comes from Scyliorhinus canicula, assembly GCF_902713615.1. Taxonomy (NCBI): domain Eukaryota; kingdom Metazoa; phylum Chordata; class Chondrichthyes; order Carcharhiniformes; family Scyliorhinidae; genus Scyliorhinus; species Scyliorhinus canicula. Next base: position 7,696,464 of record NC_052169.1, on the reverse strand, counting down.
GGATTGAGGGTTCAGTCCTGAGGGAATGCAGGATTGAGGGCTCAGTACTGAGGGAATGCAGCATTGAGGGTTCAGTACTGAGGGAATGCAGAATTGAGGGTTCAGTACTGAGGGAATGCAGGATTGAGGGCTCAGTACTGAGGGAATGCAGGATTGAGGGTTCAGTCCTGAGGGAATGCAGGATTGAGGGCTCAGTACTGAGGGAATGCAGCATTGAGGGTTCAGTACTGAGGGAATGCAGCATTGAGGGTTCAGTACTGAGGGAATGCAGGATTGAGGGTTCAGTACTGAGAGAACACAGGATTGAGGGTTCAGTACTGAGGGAATGCAGGATTGAGGGTTCAGTACTGAGAGAACACAGGATTGAGGGTTCAGTACTGAGGGAATGCAGGATTGAGGGTTCAGTACTGAGGGAATGCAGGATTGAGGGCTCAGTACTGAGGGAATGCAGGATTGAGGGCTCAGTACTGAGGGAATGCAGGATTGAGGGTTCAGTACTGAGGGAATGCAGGATTGAGGGCTCAGTACTGAGGGAATGCAGGATTGAGGGCTCAGTACTGAGGGAATGCAGGATTGAGGGTTCAGTACTGAGGGAATGCAGGATTGAGGGTTCAGTACTGAGGGAATGCAGGATTGAGGGTTCAGTACTGAGGGAATGCAGGATTGGGGGCTCAGTCCTGAGGGAATGCAGGATTGAGGGTTCAGTACTGAGGGAATGCAGCATTGAGGGTTCAGTACTGAGAGAACGCAGGATTGAGGGCTCAGTACTGAGGGAATGCAGGATTGAGGGTTGAGTATTGAGAGAATGCAGCATTGAGGGTTGAGTATTGAGAGAATGCAGCATTGAGGGTTCAGTACTGAGAGAATGCAGCATTGAGGGCTCAGTACTGAGGGAATGCAGGATTGAGGGCTCAGTACTGAGGGAATGCAGGATTGAGGGTTCAGTCCTGAGGGAATGCAGGATTGAGGGCTCAGTACTGAGGGAATGCAGCATTGAGGGTTCAGTACTGAGGGAATGCAGCATTGAGGGTTCAGTACTGAGGGAATGCAGGATTGAGGGTTCAGTACTGAGAGAACACAGGATTGAGGGTTCAGTACTGAGGGAATGCAGGATTGAGGGTTCAGTACTGAGAGAACACAGGATTGAGGGTTCAGTACTGAGGGAATGCAGGATTGAGGGTTCAGTACTGAGGGAATGCAGGATTGAGGGCTCAGTACTGAGGGAATGCAGGATTGAGGGCTCAGTACTGAGGGAATGCAGGATTGAGGGTTCAGTACTGAGGGAATGCAGGATTGAGGGCTCAGTACTGAGGGAATGCAGGATTGAGGGCTCAGTACTGAGGGAATGCAGGATTGAGGGTTCAGTACTGAGGGAATGCAGGATTGAGGGTTCAGTACTGAGGGAATGCAGGATTGGGGGCTCAGTCCTGAGGGAATGCAGGATTGAGGGTTCAGTACTGAGGGAATGCAGCATTGAGGGTTCAGTACTGAGAGAACGCAGGATTGAGGGCTCAGTACTGAGGGAATGCAGGATTGAGGGTTGAGTATTGAGAGAATGCAGCATTGAGGGTTGAGTATTGAGAGAATGCAGCATTGAGGGTTCAGTACTGAGAGAATGCAGCATTGAGGGCTCAGTACTGAGGGAATGCAGGATTGAGTGTTGAGTATTGAGAGAATGCAGGATTGAGGGTTCAGTACTGAGGGAATGCAGGATTGAGGGTTCAGTACTGAGAGAATGCAGGATTGAGTGTTGAGTATTGAGAGAATGCAGCATTGAGGTGTGGAACATCGAACCAGATGTTGTGAACACTTCAATAAAGGAAACTATCTCAATTATGGGGAAACACATTTGAATGTGTAAACATTGACTGCAATTAACTTCAAAAGGCCTAACTCGACGTTCTAACAAACCATCATCTTCAGTACATTTATAGGGGGTGTTAGGGAAAACGCTAATTTAGGCTGTCTCATTGCCTTTCATTTCTCTATACCCCGGATACATAGAACATAGAACATAGAACAGTACAGCACAGAACAGGCCCTTCGGCCCTCAATGTTGTGCCGAGCCATGATCACCCTACTCAAACCCACATATCCACCCTATACCCGTAACCCAACAACCCCCCCACCTTAACCTTACTTTTATTAGGACACTACGGGCAATTTAGCATGGCCAATCCACCTAACCCGCACATCTTTGGACTGTGGGAGGAAACCGGAGCACCCGGAGGAAACCCACGCACACAGGGGGAGGACGTGCAGACTCCACACAGACAGTGACCCAGCCGGGAATCGAACCTGGGACCCTGGAGCTGTGAAGCATTTATGCTAACCACCATGCTACCCTGCTGCCCCTGTTACCTCTGTTCGGTAAAGAAAAAAAACACAGGTTTAGCTGCACGATTTGCTTCTTCGGCTCTTCTACCTCATTATTGCAGTCGGTACCTATTCTACCATTTAATTAGTGCAAGGCAAGAGGCTGCGGCAGAAAAATAAAACACAGCCGCCTCCTTTGCAACAAAAGGGGATGAAGACCTGGGCGCTGGTAAATGCAAATGGGGCCTCGCCCTTGCACTGGTCTCAAGAGGCCCGGTTCATGTAAAATGCAACAGTTTATCAGCTGTTTGCCATTGCACGCGTGCTTCCTGCAGCTGCTGTCCGCGGTGCTGAAAGTGCTGCTGCTTCTGAGCTGGTTTATCAGGCCAGAGTGTATCTCTGAGCCACGATGCAGGCGTGTGCTCCCAGCCCAGGTTTTTATTCAATTAGCCCTTGTCGAAGAGTGGCCCCTGTGGGGCTGTGTGAAGGGGAAGGATGACAAATGTTGTTCAGCTAAAGAGGCATTCATTTCCCCACTGTCCCCCAACCTATCCAAATTATCAGCCACCAGTCCCACCGCAGCTTTATTACACCGCTGTCATCAAGGTCCCCCGTTTAACATACACTGGAGCAGCACGTTAGCACAGTGGTTAGCACACTCGCTTCACAGCTCCAGGGTCCCAGGTTCGATTCCCGGCTTGTGCTGTCACTGTCTGTGCGGAGTCTGCACGTTCTCCCCGTGTCTGCGTGGATTCCCTCCGGGTGCTCCGGTTTCCTCCCACAGTCCAAAGATGCGCGGGTTAGGTGGATTGGCCGTGCTAAATTGCCCTTAGGGTCCAAAAAGGGTGGGTGGGGTTACGGGGATCGGGTGGAGGGTCTTCGTCCCAAGGGCCGGTGCAGACTCGATGGGCCAAATGGTCTCCCTCTGCACTGTAAATTCTATCCCACTGAAGTTAAAATAAAATTAGAAGCAAAAAAATGGAAGCTAGAATGTTTCTTTATGTGTTATAAAGAAATTGGGACAGGCGGATGGCCGTGCTAAATTGCCCCTTGCTGTCCAAAGGTTAGGTGGGGTTATGGGTTGGAGGGGGGCTGGGCCTCGGTAAGGTGTTCCTGCAGAAGGTCGGTGCAAGCTCGATAGGCCTCCTTCTGCACTGCAGAGATTCAATGATGCTACCTATATGGAAATGTATCGCCGTTCGTTTTTTGTCTCTCTTTTTTATAAATTTAGAGTACCCAATTATTTTTTTCCAATTAAGGGACAATTTAGCGTGGCCAATCCACCTACCCTGCACATCTTTGGGTTGTGGGAGGGCAGCACGGTGGCACAGTGGGTTAGCCCTGCAGCCTCACGGCGCCGAGGTCCCAGGTTCGATCCCGGCTCTGGGTCACTGTCTGTGTGGAGTTTGCACATTCTCCCCGTGTTTGCGTGGATTTCGACCCCACAACCCAAAAATGTGCAGGGTAGGTGGATTGGCCACGCTAAATTGCCCCTTAATTGGAAAAATTGAATTGGGTACACTAAAAAAAAATTTTAAAAAAATAAAAATCTTTGGGTTGTGGGGGTGAAACCCACGCAAACACAGGGAGAATGTGCAAACGCCACACGGACAGTGACCCAGGGCCGGGATTCGAACCCAGGTCCTCAACGCCGTAGGCAGCAATGCTAACCACTGTGCCACCGTGCTGCCCACGCAAGGTTATCTTGAGAGGATTTTAAGTAAGGTGAGGACGGACACTTTGGAAACACATCCACCAGCATAGACCAGTGGGCCGAAGGGCGCCTTTCTGCGTTTCAAATACTATCTAAATAAGAGCCCAGATTGATTGCAAAACTAGAGCACAAACTAGGGGAAAGCATTGCAGATGAAAATTAATCTCCTCATACAGAAGCTGAAATATCATTTTTCAAATCAAGTTTTTTTGAAATGTGCAGATTATGAATAGGAGACTACAGCGAGATCAATGGGCCGAATGGCCTCCTTTTGTGCACTGTAAATTATATGATTCTATGATACACACCAGTCTTGCTTAGCAGCAGTGGTTCTGCTTAATAAGGCGCCTTTCAAAACTAATTCCTTCCCCTCACGTTTCAAGGCTCAGTGTAATATATGCAGCATGATTCTCAACCATCAGCACCTCAGATCTATCCTCAGGGAGTGGCTTTGAAGGGATGTCTCAAGCACTATGACAGATGACGCTCTGGAAGGTCATTATTGAACCTCTGCCCAGCTCAATGCATAACCAATATGTGAGCTTTGATCTTCCCTTATTCACAAAATTCCCCTCGGAGCTTGTTACTTATCTTACCCATCTACCTGGTACCCCAATGGCTCCTGACAACGCGGGCACCTTATCCCGTGACATACGGTACGGGATACGGTAGCTCAGTGGTGTGGGGGGGGTGGGGGGGTGGGGGGGGGGGGGGGGGGGGGGAGCGCAGTGGTTAACACAGTTGTTTCACAGCTCCAGAGTCCCAGGTTCAAATCTTGGCTTGGGTCACTGTCTCTGCGGAGTCTGCACATCCTCCCCGTGTGTGCGTGGGTTTCCTCCGGGTGCTCCGGTTTCCTCCCACAGCCCAAAGACGTGCAGGTTAGGTGAATTGGCCATGATAAATTGTCCCTTAGTGCCTAAAAGAAAAAGGTTATATGGGGTTACTGGGTTACGGGGATAGGGTGGAGGTATGGGCTTGGGTAGGGTGCTCTTTCCAAGGGCCAGTGCAGACTCAATGGGCCGAATGGCCTCCTTTTGTGCACTGTAAATTCTATGATTCTATGATTCTATGATACACACCAGCGAGGACAAAGAGGCCATCCCAAGGCTCACAGTGTGACCAAATCTGGATCTTTCAACCCCAAGAATTATTTTACCTCCGGATACAGTTCAGCAAAAAGCAGCAATCATCGTGTTTCACAGCTAATCCAGCACCCTCTCTGTCACAGGTTCGTTACTTATTGAGATTTCTCTCATTCCACTTGCTCAATCTGACTTCAAAGATCACGTTTCATAAAACCTCCCGACTGATTTTTCTTCCAGTCCAAAACTGGTGTGGGGTAAAGGAGGGATTTTCGGAGCCTCGTGTAGGGGAATCATGCACACGTTCCTGCTGAGTGCATTTTTACTGTTGCTACACAACAGCAGTGGAGCCATTAGTGGAACAAGTGGCAACACCGCATTAACTGAGCCCTCAGCTGTACAAAGCTTCAAGTTGACCAAACAATGAGTCAAAGAGAATAGGGAACACGTCAACGGTGTGTGGCTGCAGTCAGTCGGGGCAATATTGTGGAGATTGAGGTGATGTGATGAGTTTCGAACTCTGTCCTATTCATCACCAAGACCATTAACGTCCATCGCCACAATGACCCTATCCTAGCACTGCTGCTTCCTAAGCTCAAATCCACATCTTCATCAACGTCCTTCTTTACAACTTCCCAGGTTCCACCTTTCAAATCACCAAATGGTCACCTACCTAAAACCTGTTCCACAGAAAGTCTCTCTCCCTCTCATCCAGGAGCTCAAACCTTGCAGGTGTATACCCGTGCCCTGTCTCCTGATTTATCAAATGTCAAAGCCCTGTCCTCATATCACAGAATCACAGATTGGCTACAGCACAGAAGGAGGCCATTTGGCCCATTGCGTCTGTTCTAAAAATAACTGATTCACCTACCACCCCTCCAACCCCCCCCCCCCACCCCCCCCACCTCCACCTTCTCCCAGTAACCCTTTCTTCCTTTTCAGGTAATAACCCAATAATCTTTAATGCCTCGGTTGAACTTGCCTCCGCCACATTCTCAGGCAGCACGTTCCTGATACTAACCACTCGCTACTTGGGAAAGGTTTCTCTTCGCAATTCCATTGCTTCTTTCATCAATCTCCTTAAATCTGTGGTCTCGCATTCTTCATCCTGCCACCAGTGGCAACAGTTTCTCCCTATCTACTCTGTGCGGACCCCTCACAACTTTCACAACACCTCTCTCAAGTCTCCTCTCAACCTCCGCTTCTCCAAGGAAGTTGTCCGACCTTCTCCAATTTATCTACATAACTGCTCCCTGGAACCATTCTCGTGGAACATTTCTGCATTCTCTCCAATGCCTTCACGTTCTGCCTAAAGTGTGGCAGCCAGAGATAGATGTAATACTCCAGCTGATGCCGAACCAGGGTTTTGTACGAGTATATTCAAATCCTTCCACAACCTCACCAACCCAAGCTCTGCAGCAATCTCCCATTTTGCGCCCTCTCCTGTAATTCCCTCCCTCCCCTCTCATCGCTCTTTCTTTCTCTCTCCCAGGGCAGCATGGTGGCCTACTGCTTAGCACTGCTGCCTCACGGCGCTGAGGTCCCAGGTTCGATCCCAGCTCTGGGTCACTGCCCGTGTGGAGTTTGCACATTCTCCCCGTATCTGTGTGGGTCTCACCCCCACAACCCAAAGATGTGCCGAGTAGGTGGACTGGCCACGCTAAATTGCCCCTTAATTGGAAAAAGTAATTGGGTAATCTAAATTTATAGGGGCTGTTTAGCACAGGGCTAAATCGCTGGCTTTGAAAGCAGACCAAGCAGGCCAGCAGCACGGTTCAATTCCCGTACCAGCCTCCCCGAACAGGCACCGGAATGTAGCGACTAGGGGCTTTTCACAGTAACTTCATTGAAGCCTACTCGTAACAATAAGCAATTTTCATTTTTTTCATTTAATTTCCATCTCTCTCTCTGTCAGACATCGCGCGACAATCGCCAGCCAGGAATGTTCCCTTCCAGTCGGGGAACATTTCAGCAGTCATGTGCATTCGGTCTCTGATCTCCGGGTAAGCGTTCTCCAAGGCGGCCTTCAGGACACGCGACAACGCAGAATTGCCGAGCAGAAACAGACAGCCAAGTTCCACACACATGAGTACGGCCTCAACCGGGATCTAGGATTCATGTCGCATTACATTCACCCCCCCCCCCTCCCCCCCCCCCCCCCCCCCCCACCATCTGGCCTGGGCTTGCGAAATCCTACCAACTGTCCTGGCTTGAGACAATTCACACCTCTTTAACCTGTGATTGTCCCTCTCTTCAGTCGCACAGTCTGGAGCTGTAAAGACTTAATTACCTGCAAGGGCTCGCATTCCAAATATCGTCTTGCATCTTTCTCTATATGTGTGTTTCTGGAACCCACCTCTTCATCCACCTGAGGAAGGAGCTGCACTCCGAAAGCTAGTGATTCGAAACAAACCTGTTGGACTTTAACCTGGTGTTGTAAGACGTCTCACTGTGCCCACCCCAGTCCAACGCCGGCATCTCCACATCATCTCTCTCTCTCTCTCTCAACACCCATGTCTTTGATGCTCTACGAGGAACACAGCAACACTTCCCTCCATCACACAACGCTGTGTTGTTGCTCCCCCGATCTCTACCCATCTCTCCTCACCCAAAACCATGGCACAAAGAAAATGCCCCCATAGCCCAGTTCATTGTTCGTCGCCGGACCTCCGAGAGGAGGGGGATTACCGAAAACTAGTCACAGCCCTTCAGAAATAATTAATTTTCTGACGCCCTTGAAGATGTTTCTACGGTATGAGAAGATGATATTGAAAAAAATAAGTCTAATATCAGCGCAACGACCATCTGGTAAACTAATCTTCCCTGGGCCTTCTGTCTGAGGGGGAATTCGCCAGGACCAGTGAACACAAATTGCCCAGAAACTGAGCAAAATCAGCCAGGGACAGCTATGCTGATGAGGTCAGAATTCAGGAAAGGAATTTGAAGCACTGGCCACTGCACATATTAAATTACACACCAGAGCCGGATCATAAAAGATACAAATTACTGTCCCATAAAACAGTGTCACAACAATCATCCAAAAATAAATACCTCGATAGTTTAGTGCTTGGCTGGAACTGTTAATTTACTTTGGCAAGCAGCTGTAATAAAAACGAATTAATTCTGGACTAAGTTGTACCCTGGTGAATAATGTATCACACGCACAGTCTTTCGATATGACCCGTGGGCAATTACTCATAAGTACCGCCAATGTGGACTCCTCAGCAACCAAACCCCAAGGCGCCCACAGAATATCAATAAAATCTCCATATCATTATGCGTTATTCCAACTCGCATTAATGGCATAGCATTTTACCACAAGGACACACTAAAGTGAAATGAAGTCCAACAAAAGGATTGCCTATTAGGGACTGAAATGGTTCCACGCGACATGCTGCCTCGCAAACGCAGAGCAGGTCCCTCTGAAGCTTGGGGGGAGGGAAAGGAATGAATTTGTCCATCGAGGGCCTCTATTGTCCATTGAGTATGCTCAAAGTCTAAAATATGTCGGGCGGAATCCCCGGCTGTTGGGAGTCCCTCTACCCGCCGGTAACGCACACCCGTCCGTGGGATCTGCCGCGGCGGCAGGCGGTGTGGCTTCAATGGGAAATCCCATCGACAAGCGACGGGAAGAGAGAAGACCTCGGCCAGCGAACGGCGCACCGCTGAGCGACACGGGGCTGGAGGAACGGGAGAAGCCCACCCGTTATTTTCGCGGTGTTGGCAACGCATCGGTTTTCTCTTCCTCTTGATCAGAGGGACATTTGAATGGGATCTCGCACGTGTAATTTCGGGTGGGATATTGTCCATTGGGAGGTCTTGTGGGGCAAGGGGGAGTATCTCTGACTCTGAGTCAGATGCTCCAGGTTCAAGTCCCACGCCAGGAGCCAGAATTTTACCCTCTCCTCCAGGATGATGGCCAATCAGATTGGACAGCAGATCTCCAGCTCCTCCAGAGACAGCGCTGCGGTGGCCAGTAAAGGTACTGCAGTTGTGTACCAGTGCTTCGATGAGGGAAAGGCGTATTTGTGGCGCCTTTCCCTCCAGGACCTGGGAGCTCACTCCCCTCCCTCCCCTACCCCTGACACCAATATCTCCCGACCCCTCCCGATTTCCTCCCCCCCCCCAAACAGGGCATCCTCTACCCGCCGACTCCAGACCGCGGTGCTTAGCTGAAGCGCGATCCCGCGACCGAAGAATTGGCACATCACTGCAGTACCTTTACTGGCCACCGCAGCGCTGTCCCTGGAGTAGCTGGAGATCTGCTGTCCAATCAGATTGGCCAACAGCTTTCCACCGCGGGGTGGGGGGGGGGGGAGCCCTTCCAAGGGCAGGCGGGAGTCCCGCTGATAAATAGATCTCAATTGGGGGTGAAATGGCAGTGGGCCCATTGGGGTCAGCAGGGATGAGTTACGCACTGACTCTTCAGTCCCAGCAGGACTTGATGGCCACAGAGGGAGCATTCATAACCTGGTCAGACAGATTGCTCATCAGCCTGAAAATCCTTCCAAGACGCCAAGGGCAGCACGGTAGCATTGTGGACAGCATAATTGCTTCACAGCTCCAGGGTCCCAGGTTCGATTCCAGATTGGGTCACTGTCTGTGCGGAGTCTGCACATCCTCCCCGTGTCTGCGTGGGTTTCCTCCGGGTGCTCCGGTTTCCTCCCACTGTCCAAAGATGTGCAGGTTAGGAGGATTGGCCATGATAAATTACCCTTAGTGTCCAAAATTGCCCTCAGTGTTGAGTGGGGTTATGGGGATAGGGTGGAGGTGTTGACCTTGGGTAGGGTGCTCTTTCCAAGAGCCGGTGCAGACTCGATGGGCCGAATGGCCTCCTTCTGCACTGTAAATTCTATGATAATCTATGATAATAAGAGCTGGAGAAACCCCTGGTCAGCTGGGTTTTACGTCCACAGAATCGCGCCTAGTCCTAAATGGATGGGCGCGTATTCCCGGATTGTGTTCCCTGGTTCTAGATTCCCCAACCAGGCAAAACATCCTCCCTGCATCTAGTCTTTTTTTTAAATAAATTTAGAGTGCCCAATAATTGTTTTATCCAATTAAGGGGCAATTTAGCTTGGCCGGTCCACCCAACCTGCACATCTTTGGGTTGTGGGGGTGAAACCCACGCAGACACGGGGAGAATGTGCAAACTCCACACGGACAGTGACCCAGGGACGGGATTCGAACCCGGGTCCAAAACGCCACAGTCCCAGGGCTAACCCTCCCTGCAACCTTTTTGGCAACTAAGGGCAATTTATCGTGGCCAATTCACCTAACCTGCACGTCTTTGGACTGCGGGAGGAAACCGGAGCACCCGGAGGAAACTTGTTGGGAATTTTGAAAATGGATGGATCCAGCCCTGTTAGAATCTTACTTGTTTCGAGTCCAGGCTTTCTGTCTTCAGCTATTTCTGTAACAGTGACTGCTGCAGGAGGAAAAGCCAGCCTTACTGAGCCTTCATGCACCCTCTGACAAATGTTCATCTGTTATTACTGAATGTTCCGATATATTACATCACGCGGGAACGATTGTTTCGTTCCCCAAGTGTTTGAGAAATATGGTTTTACTGCCTGTGTCCGTTACTCTGACATAGTTATCCTAATATAGTGTCTTTTGCGAGTAGCTTTGGGACTATCGCAAATCATTTTATGGCAGTGCCGCTTTTGGCTGCAGCATTCGTCCTTGTTCTGAGCAGGATGATCACTAAGATCTGAGACACACACTCAAGGGGTTCAAATGTAGCTGAAGACGCAAAATATTTAATCGACATGTTCATTTCTCAATTTTTCTGCTTACATAGAACATAGAACATACAAAGCAGAAGGAGGCCATTCGCCCCATTGAGTCTGCACCGACCCACTTGAACCCTCACTTCCACCCTATCCCCATCACCCAAAAGCCCCTCCTAACCTTTCTGGCAACTAAGGGCAATTTATCATGGCCAATCCACCTAACCTGCACGTCTTTGGACTGTGGGAGGAAACCGGAGCACCCGGAGGAAACTTGTTGGGAATTTTGAAAATGGATGGTTTCAGGCTGAAGGCAAGTGCAGTATCGACGGAGTGCTGCACTGTCTCAGATACCACCTTTCGGATGCCCTCCCGGGTTGAGGTAAAAGATCCAACAGTGCTCGTACAGTGCTGCAGTCGGGAACTCGGCCCATCAGGGGCGGAGCATCAGGGGAGGGCCTGCAGGTGACTCACCAATGGCGCGCGACGCATGGCACAATGACGCAATTTCAGAGAGGGCGGAGGATACAAAACCACCCCGATTTGGGCGTCAGAAAGGATTCTCCACCCGATTGCCGATTACGAAATGGGCATCTGGGAACGATGAACCCCATCCGATATGTTCACGCTTTGTGCCCTTTTTAAATTACCTGGAAGCTTGGGGATCCCTATAACTCCCCCTTGCTTTCTCCGTGGCAAGGCCTCGGCCAATCAGTGCTGACTTGCCAACCAATCAGCAGCCTTTTCACCTGGAGTATAAATTGTTGCGATTGTTTGAAATTGTGCATTCTTGGGTTTGTCCTGATAGGGGCGAGACAGAAAGCTTCGGCAACATGGTTGGGCAGCACGGTAGCACAAGTGGATAGCGCTGCGGCTTCACGGGGGGGGGAGAGGGGGGGGGGGGGTCCTGCGCCTGAAATCTTTGCTGCACGAGGTTTGATTGGCAGAATCGATGATGGGCCAACAGTCATGACGGAAGATGATACCAAGGTTCGATACATCCGGAGAGAAGGGCAGTGAGACAGCTGCAGGAATACAAAGCCCTGATGTGTTTGGGAGGAAGCAAAGGCAATGGCAGATGAGGAATTCCATAGTCTCAAGGTTACGGGAAAGAAGAAACAACAGCGAGAGACAATGGGATGAGCTTTCAACAGCAACTTGCATTTGCATAGCCCCTTTCACCCAGACAAAAAGAAACACCCGACGAAATGTCACAGTGAACCGCACAAAGATATGGTGGGACGAGAGGGCAAAAATGTGAGGGATAATTTTCAAGAAATGTCTTAAAGTGAAGAGGGAGAGCCATAAGTGGTTTTGGGGAGGGGGGATCGGGGTGAGGGGGGGGGGGGGGGGGGTGAGAGACCCTAGGTCAGGGCCCTGGCAACTAAAGACATGGCCACCAATGGGGGAGCCATTAGATGCAACTGAATGCAATGGTGATAACATAAGCAAGCGTATTCTCATCCAGGATTACCTCAGAGCCAATTAGACGGAGAATGAGGCCCACGGTGGGATTGGTGTTAGATGTTGTCCTCAGTTTGTGGCCCTACGGAGAGACGGAGAGACAGAATAGACACAATGAGGCCTGTAATATAAAGCAGTGTGTGACTTCTCCAAAAAAGGAACAGTCCTGGCTTGAGACAATTCACACCTCTTTAACCTGAGGTTACCCCTCTCTCTGGATCTGTAAAGACTCAACTACCTGCAAATGCTCGCATTTAAAGGATTGTCTGGCATCTTTGACTTTGTCTATATATATGTTTCTGGAACCTACCTCTTCTTCACCTGAGGAAGGAGCAGTGTATCCGAAAGCTAGTGATTTGAAGCAAACCTGTTGGACATTAACCTGGTGTAAGACATCTTACTGTGCCCAAAAAAGAAGGCACAGTGTTTGATTAACTCTTCTTTTGATTAAAAGAAAAGGGGAGCTGGATGTATATCCGGCTGGTGATTGAAGATTAAAAGAAAATTCCACAATCTGTGTTTCAGGGAATTGTTGTAATCCCTGGGTGTAGGGATGACAATACTTTGGTCTAGAGCTAATCAAAACTCTCTCTGAGCGGAGCCTCCTGCTCTGCTCGTAGAATTACTCAGAATAGGCATGAGAAAAAATATGAAAGTCTGATCGTCGAAACTCTTGAATTTCTTTGAAATGTGGGATGAGCGCAATGTAGTTATTGCAGAGCCCTTGGGATTGATACAGTTATATATTCGGCCAGAGACATACATAATTGGAGCTGCACCAGCTGTTAAACATGTATTGTTTTACTATCTCATCCAAGCAGACTCCCTCTGCTGGTACATGCGCATATGGCAGCCTCAAGAGGGCAAAATGCACAATACAATTCTCAATACACTACCGTACTCTGTCACAAGAATTAGTGAGATGAATGTCCAGTTTATCTGTTGTGGGTTTGGGTTGATTGCGAGTGGAGGGTTAGCTTGGAGACCAGGAGGAACTCCATGTCCATGCAAATATCAACTTAGGAGAGCATGTGTTGTGGGTGACTGGTGAACGTGGGACCATAGTTACAAGAGACAATTAGACAATACAGGAAAAGGTGGCATCTACTACGACTATTATGAGAGAGTCCATGCTTATCGATACTTTATACTGGATTAAGGAATTAGATAAACATTTTACCAGGCAAGAGTCCATAAAGTTGACTTGAAACCAAACAGTCCACTGTATACTGCTGGAAAAAAGAGACACGCTGCTGAAGCTTTTTATCTTGTTCATCATCAGGACAGATACAAAAATGCCAAATTTCAAAAGGAGCAACAATTCATGCTGTATGAGTCAATGGTGCTGATTGTTTTTTTCATGCAGTACAAATTGTTGTTCTCTTTGAAATTTGGCACTCTTGCATCTGTCCTGATGAGTGCAAAAATAAAAAGCTTCGACAGGATGTCTCTTTTTCAGCAATATTCAAATTCTGTACCACCTTGCGTCTCGGACAGCTGGTTGTAAAAAGGGAGTGTGAGAGGTGTGTCGGGGCATGACTCTTAACTCTTCACTTCCTTTCTTTTAAAATGTGGGTCTACTCCCCACCCACACACCAATAAATCCAGTGTTTAGCCTTTCCCTGACACCCCGCATCCGCCTAAAGTTGCTGGAATGCAAACCCCACACCAGGCAGTCCCAGGAGCCTTTCCTCACATCCTAGAACAGAAATGAGGATTGATGGGCTATTTGACTGTGGAGGTCAGCACAGGCGAGGTGGTCCATCCCTCAAAAGGTCCAAAGAGGAATAACACTCACCTGCACAGGTAGGCCATCGAGCCGCAATCCACGGCCGCCACTTTCTGCCATTAACTTGTGGAAGGCGCCCTGGGCCAGAGGCACCACCGAGAACCCCAGTGGGCTGCGGATGTACCAGCTGACGGTGTTCATCACTGTTATTGGGGAACCGTACAATGAGACATGTTAGTCACATTCCAATCGGTTAGAGCACATAGCAACAAGAGCAGGCCATTCAACAACAGCAACTAGGGGCTTTTCACAGTAACTTCATTGAAGCCTACTTGTGACAATAAGCGATTATTATCATTAACTCGCATCTTTATGGCATCTTAAATCAGTGAAGCATCTTCTTGAGCGTGTTATCAGTCAAAGTGTGACACCAAGCCACAGAAGGGGACAATAGAAATATTGACCAAAAGCTTCGTCAGGGAGGAAGACATTAAGGAACGTTGTAAAGAAGAACAGAGAGGCAGAGTGGGTTACAAAGGGAACACCAGAGTTTAAGAGTATGGAGGCCAAAGGCAAGGTCAGCATTGTCCGTTCCACCATACAGTTAGACAGTTAGTTTTAATAAGGACGCGGGTGTTGTGTTCCGTGTGACTGCCGTTGCAATGAGGTACATAAACTTCCAGTTGCTTAACTAATAGGTGATTTAATAAAACACACGTGGTAAGATGACTATCAGATTACTAGGCACACAACCAGAACTGTAATGATTTCTACTGAGACTACTCCAACTGCGACTACCCTCTCGTACGTCCCACTACCAACTGGCGGGTATCTCAGGTCACGTGAAGGATATCTGGCGCCACCTGCTGGTTGGAGGTCGCATCATTAACTATCTACAAAACTGCATAGGCATATCACCACAACGGGGAGTCCACATCTAGTAAAATAAAGAACTTTGATTTATTTACAATTATGGTGTTTACCGTTCCAGGTAGACCCCTGCCCCCCATCCCCATCCCCCCCCCCCCCCCCCCCCCCGGTCTCCCTCCAAATTTCCACTACACTCTGACACCATGCCGAAACAGCCTAAATTTAATTTTAAGGTTATGCGCCCCCCCCCCCACCTATGATCTGGACTCCCTCCCCCTTCTCTCCCCTGCACCCAGAAGAGGGAAGGGTTTCCTGAACCGTCTGTGCTGTGGCCACAAGGGAAATCACTGAGGTCTCAGGGTGAATTAACGTTGCTGACAGTATAACTCCAGGCTGGGGTTAAGGTACAGATCTTGCTTCACAGCGCACCCTGGAGGAGACCTCTTGACACTACATTTACACCATCACCCAAGGGGGGGGGGGGGGGGGGGGGGGGGGGGGGGCACGGGGCAGGGGGAACGGTGTGCCGGAGGGCCATTTCATTAAATTTTAAGCATAATCCCCTATAGCAGCTGGGTGTTTAGTGCTGGGAAGAAGTACGCACACACACCCACACACACTGACACACACACTCACAGACACTCAGGACTCTCTGCCGAGGGAGCAAATTGAGTTTTGAAGCTAACAGTGAAAGGAGAGCCAGGCAAGTAGGAGCTGTGCTCTGCAGCTAATGGCCTTGGACTGACTGAACTCCATCACCATTAAAACATTGGGGAATAGAACAAGCACATCCCCCCCCGAGACCAACATCACAGATAAATACACTTTTATATTAACCCAAACTAATTCTGAATTCTAAAAGTCCATGTGTGATGTTAACTGTTAGAAGTAGTCAGCTGGTGGGACACACACACACACAGACCCACACACACATACGGACACACACACACGGACACACACGGACACACGGACACACACACATGCAGACATCCATAGATTCTTGTACATACATAGAACATACAGTGCAGAAAGAGGCCATTTGGCCCATCGAGTCTGCACCGACCCACTTAAGCCCTCACTTCCACCCTATCCCCGTAACCCAATAACCCCTCCTACCCTTTTTGGACACTAAGGGCAATTTAGCGTGGCCAATCCGCCTAACCTACACGTCTTTGGACTGTGAGAGGAAACCGGAGCACCCGGAGGAAACCCACGCAGACATGGGGAGAACGTGCAGACTCCGCACAGACAGTGACCCAAGCCGGGAATCGAACCTGGGACCCTGGCGCTGTGAAGCCACAGTGCTAATCACTTGTGCTACTGTGCTGCCCACATGCACCCACATGCAGACACACACATGCAGACAGACACACACATGCAGACACAGACACACCCACATGCAGACACACAGAAACACACACGCGCACAGACATACACACACAAACATACACACGCACAGACATACACACACAAACACACACACAGACATACACACAAACATACACACGCACAGACATACACACACAAACACACACACACACACAGACATACACACACAAACATACACGCACAGACATACACACCCACCCACATGCAGACACAAAGACACACATACAGACACACACACAGATACACACGGACACACACATGCAGACACAAGCATACACGTACACACAAACATACGCAGACACATTCACAGACACACACACATACACAGTAAGATGCACACACTTCACACATGCACATACACTCACACACACACACACATATACATATACGATACACACACAAACACACAAAGACAGACACACAAACGATTACTCTGTGATGCTAATTTCATTACCAGGGGAATGAAAATGGTTCTGTCTCTGGGCTAATGGCTTCTGTCTAAGAGTGACTATGAAGTGAGTGACTCACACAGACCAATCAACTCTTCACTAATCTCCTCAAGACGGGAATATGCTACAGAAAAATCAGCTTTAATCTGGTGGAAGTTTAAATTTTGGGAAACTGTGAGGCAGCTCTGGCCACTTACATTCCTAAACCTGGCACCCTCACACTGGGGTGATAAGACACGCACCGTTGGGAGCTTTATGAGTCTGCCCTGATGATATGGGCTGTGGATTTGTTCCATTTTAATACAACAATTGTGATGCTCAAATAAATAGGTTAGGTAAAATAGCACAGCCCGTGGGTTTACGTATCATAGGATTTACAGTGCAGAAGGAGGCCATTCAGCCCATCAAGTCTGCACTGGCTCTTGGAAAGATCACCCTACCCAAGCCCACACCTCCATCCTATCCCCATAACCCAGTAACCCCACCCAACACTTAGGACAATTTTGGACACGAAGGGCAATTTAGCATGGCCAATCCACCTAACCTGCACATCTTTGGACCATGTAGAAGTGGTATTGTGCACACAAACAAAAGAGTATTTGCGTGAGATTCCCCTGTTACATGGTAAGATCACAGTGATATCATGCTATGGTGACATCATTGTGGTGCCATAGTTCAATGATGTCATTGTGATGTCATGCAATGGTAACATCATCATGGTGCCATAGTTCAATAATGTCAATGTGATGTTATGCAATGGTGACATCATCATGATGCCATAGTACAGTGATGTCATTGTGACGCCATGCTATGGTGATATCATCATGGTGCCATAGTTCAATGATATCATTGTGATGTCATGCTATAGTGACATCGTAGTGGTTTCATAGTTCAATGGTGTCATCATGATGTAATGCTCCAACGATATCGCTCTGACATCATGCCCTGGTGATGTCTTGGTGATGTCATACTCCAGTGAAGTCACAGTGATGACATGCTCCATTGACGTGTCAATGACGGACACGACCCAATGACATGGCAAGTGTGAATTGTGGGTGCTCACGATGTCCCTGGAACGTTGTCATACCGCCCCCCCCCTTAAAAAATAATTTCCACTCAAAATAGTGCAGCAGGCAGTAGATATTTCTCAGCATTGCAGAGTTCCAGTGACCTGGCCCATGAAGCACTCTGCCCAGCTGACGACTTCACAGAAGCATGACGTCACGATGGCGTCACTCAATCTTGGCATCATCATGTCACCTGACCATGATGTCGCAGTGACATCAGAGCAGTGTGATATCCAATACTTTTTTTTTTTTTTTTTATAAATTTAGATTAGCCAATTATTTTTTCCAATTAAGGGGCAATTTAGCGTGGCCAATCCACCTACTCTGCACATTTTTGGGTTGTGGGGGCGAAACCCACGCAGACACGGGGAGAACGTGCAAACTCCACACAGACAGTGACCCAGAGCCGGGATCGAACCTGGGACCTCAGCGCCGTGAGGCGGTTGTGCTAACCACTAGGCCACCGTGCTGCCCGTGATATCCAATACTGTTGCCACGCTGAACTAGCGACTGGCCTCTTTGCTCCCTGGGGCATGTGAAGGACAGGGACCGGCAGCGAGTCTGCCTCAGATTCAGGTACAGATTTCCCAATGGCAGTAATAGGGCAGCAACAGGGAGGCACCGAGGCACCTCTGAAGTCCCTTTCCCAGGGACCTAAACCTAATGATCAAAGCTCACTGAACATTATGTGACCCAGCCGAGATTTACGGCTGCAAACTGCGGCTGTGAAAACGCAGCTTTACCACTCACAGCCAACGCCGGGCGAAAGTGCGCTCATACCAGTAGTGATGGAATAATACTCGATCACGAGTGCAGCTCCTGCGGTGAAGATGGTAGCACAGTCCCGGCCCTGGAACAAGAAGGAATAATCCCAGATTGGTTGCTCCTGAGGGACGCCTGCGTGAGACACCTACAAAGAAAAGTGAAGAAGATCCGTCGATCATCAGAAGAAACAACCAAAGAACTTGCATTTAAGTAGCGCCTGGATTTCCTACAGCACTACACAAGCGAATGAAGTACTTTTTCCATGTAGGAAACGTGGCAACCAATTTAATAAAACTCCTGCTCAGACTGGTGTCATCTCTGCACAAAACGCAACAGCTCCAGTCTCGAAGTTTAATTTGCTCCTAGTTTCCATGTTTTCTATAGTCTTGGACGTCTTTCTAAGATAACATCTGGGCCAATGCAAAGCGATTCACGCCGCACCAAGTCACCCAGTTATAACGCAGAATTCTGGGCAATGGTATTGAGATTGTGGATTTCTTTGAGGGGGAAGCACAGTAGCACAGTGGTTGCCTCACAGCTCCAGGGTCCCAGGTTCGATTCCCGGCTTGGGTCACTGACTGTGCGGAGTCTGCACTTTCTCCCCGTGTCTGCGTGGGTTTCCTCCGGGTGCTCCGGTTTCCTCCCACAGTCCAAAGATGTGCAGGTTAGGTGGATTGGCCATGCTAAATTGCCCCTTAGAGTCCAAAAAGGTTAGGTGGGGTTACTGGGTTATGGAGATAGGTTAAAAGTGTGAGCTTAAATGGGGTGCTCTTTCCAAGAGCCGGTGCAGACTCAATGGGCCAAATGGCCTCCTTCTGCACTGTAAATTCTATGATTCTATATATGCTATGATTTCCACTGATAGCTTATTTTTCCAAACAGCCATTGCCCCTTTAAAAGCTCGGAAATTCATTCTTCCCATTTTAAGTGCGATCCTATAACGATAATTAGAGAAAAACAAACAACCACAAATAATGGGGGCAGCAGGGTAGCATGGTGGTTAGCATAAATGCTTCACAGCTCCAGGGTCCCAGGTTCGATTCCCGGCTGGGTCACTGTCTGTGTGGAGTCTGCACATCCTCCCCGTGTGTGCGTGGGTTTCCTCCGGGTGCTCCAGTTTCCTCCCACAGTCCAAAGATGTGCGGGTTAGGTGGATTGGCCATGCTAAATTGCCCGTAGTGTCCTAATAAAAGTATGGTTGGGAGGGGGGGTTGTTGGGTTACGGGTATGGGGTGGATACGTGGGTTTGAGTAGGGTGATCATGGCTCGGCACAACATTGAGGGCCGAAGGGCCTGTTCTGTGCTGTACTGTTCTATGTTCTATGTTCTATGTTCTAATAAAAAGAATCAACATATTCACCGAGGAGCTGCTCAGGGTTGTCACTGCTGATCTTTCTCATCAAACTGCCATCAGCCTTGCCTTCGGGGACCCCTCTCCCAAAGCGAAGCTGCTGCTGACCACCCCAGGTGCCCTCTCGCCTCAAGTAGCGATGAGCGGCCCAGCCAAAATCTGTCAGCCACAGCCCTGGGGTATAGCTGAGGGCTTCAAAATAGGAATCTACGTGGCACAGTGGTTAGCATTGCTGCCTACGGCGCTGAGGACCCGGGTTCGGATCCCGGCTCTGGGTCACTGTCTGTGCGGAGTTTGCACATTCTCCCTGTGTCTGCGTGGGTTTCACCCCCACAACCCAAAAGATGTGTAGGGTAGGTGGATTGGCCACACTAAATTGCCCCTTAATTGGATAAAATAATTGGGTACTCTAAATTTTAAAAAAAAAAATAGGAATTTACGAATTAGGGGCAGGAGGAGGCCACTCGGCCCCTCGAGCCTGCTCCGCCATTCAACAACATCACGGTGCAATCTGACTGTGACCTCAACCCCACCTCCCCGCATCAAGAATCTATCGAGCTCTGCCTTAAAGATATTTAAAGACTTTGGGTGGTATGTTACATTCTCTTGCCCCCCCCCCCCCCCCCCGCCCTCCCCCCGCCCCCCCCCCCCCCCCCCCCCCCCCCGCTCTCTTTTTGGCGTAACGGAGGTGGTCCACCATTGGCTGGCACTGGGATCTTCCTGTGCTGTATTGTTCTTTGTTCCTAAGGGTTTTTGCCAAGGGTGGTATCATGGCCGGTACAGGCTTGGCGGGCTGAAGGGCCTGTTCCTGTGCTGTATTGTTCTTTGTGCCGGCCCACCACTGTCAACGGATTTAACATAGAAACATAGAAAATCGGAGCAGGAGGCGGCCCTTCAAGCCTGCTCCGCCATTCACTATGATCATGGCTGCTCATCCAACTCCGTAGCCTGATCCCCCACCCATATCTTTAGACTGGTTCTAGACAGCTGCCTATCGGGAACATCCTCCCTGCATCTACCCTGTCCGGACCGGCTGGAATTTTATGGGTTTCCAGGAGATCCCCCCTCATTCTTCTGAACTCCAGCGAATACAATCCTAACCAACTCAATGTCTCCTCGTTCATCGGCCCCGCTATCTCAGGAATCAGCATTTGCCTTCCTCAGTGCCGACTGAACCTGCACGTTAACCTTAAGCGAATCCCGAATTAGGACATCGGTAGGGTGGAGCTTCTCTACGTAGACTCCATTGTCAAATAAACGTTTCGTTCCATAGAGGGAACAGATATGAACAATTTTGATTTGACGCAAGGTAGGGTGGCGTATCATTAACTACAGCCCACAACTAACTTCAGAATGCACAAAGCAGATGGGAAAATGAGCCACTGCTATTCCAATCCCATCTCGGAACATTCCGGAAGCATTCAGAATTGTGCAATCCTTTCATTATTCTACACTTTACTTTCATTTTAATCATTGCCTAAAGCTATGTCATGAATAATGATTATTTGCTGTATTTGCTCGTGTATTTGCTTTGTTTGGCCCCTTGTTCCGCACTGTAAGCAATCACTGTCTGCCGATGTACCATTTGTCAATGTTCTCTGCCGATTATTCTTGTGTCTACTATGTACGTACTGTGTACGTTCCCTCGGCCGCAGAAACATACTTTTCACTGTACTTCGGTACATGTGACAATAAATCAAAACAAAATCGTCACAATTTGCTACATGCCACCGGCCGGCACAGTGGTTAGCACTGTTTCCTCACAGCGCCATGGATCCGGATTAGATTCCAACCTCGGGCGACTGTCTTTGTGGGATTTGTACATCCTCCCCGTGTTTGCGTCCACCGGGTCCTCTGGTCACCTCCCACAGTCCAAAGATGTGCAGGTTAGGTGGATTGGCCATGATAAATTGCCCCTTGGTGCCCAAAGGTTAGGTGGGGCTACGGGGATAGGGCAGGGGTGTGGGCCTTGGTGGGGTGCTCTTTCGGAGGGTCGGTGAAGACTCGATGGGTGGAATGGCCTCCTGCACTGTTTAACATAGAAACATGGAAAATAGGAGCAGGAGGAGGCCATTCGGCCCTTCAAGCCCGCTCCGCCATTTATTATGACCATGGCTGCTCATCCAACTCCATAGCCTGATCCCCCACCCATATCTTTACGATTTTCACTCTCCAATAATATAATGATCCATCTCTCTATCCATCTGGATTCCAGACCTTGAATTATCTGGACGTGCAGCCAATGTTTCAGTTTGTTAGAAACAAGAAACTGCAGAAAATCTATCAGGCAGGCCATTCGGCCCATCATACTGTTATTACTGGTCTCAGGTGAGAGCGCACATTACACGGCAAAGTGCTCGAATGACGTGCAGTTAAGGAAGATCGGATGAAGAGGAGCTAAAGGAGGTTAATTCACTCCATTACACCTGCAAAGTGATTCCGTCACATTATGGTACAGGCGCATCTTTTAAAGTAGATAGCCCTTCATTCCTTGACGGGTTTTCTTTTGGAGGAGAGGAGCTACAGTCTCCGCAGAAAATACCCTCTAATTGACCTCAGGATGGGGATTATTCGGCATTGTCTCTTTATGGCTTCGCCTGCTATCCTTTTACTGCACCCAGGGCAGGATTAACTCACTCAATGCACTGATTCAGATGATAGATTTGTGCATCTACACTCCAAAGAACCATAAATGTCACTTTGTTAGTGAACGGGTCTTTATCAGAATCTCTGTGAAAGACTCTGTGGGGAAAGCCCTTATCCACCGACAGCCACCATCACTAACTCATCAATCACCCTTTATAACGCAACCTGGGAGCTGTATGACTTTACAAGAGTCTCACTTTATTAATTCCTTTTGAAGCAACGCTGGTGTTTCTCTTCGTTTCACACTCACGCACCGGGACCTCGGCCAGCTCTGGAAACGGGTCTCGATTCTGTGGGTTTCAGCACCAAACGGTGAGTCTTTCCTTCTGGTGCCAGGCATGGTGGGCAGACGGAGCTCGGATACAGATCAGCCATGATCTAACTCAGGGGCTGAATGACCTCCTCCTGCCCCTATGTTGGTGTGAGGTCAATTATTAATTTTAAAACTGAGATTGATACATATTTTTTTAACCAAAAGGTACTGAGGGATATGGGGCATAGCGGGGGTTATGTGGAGTTAAGCCATGGTCTTATTGCACGGTTGGAACAAGCTTGAGGGGCTGAATGGCCTCCTCCTGTTCAGGGCAGCATGGAAGCACTGTTGCTTCACAGCGCCAGGGTTCCAGGTTCGATTCCCGGCTTGGGTCACTGTCTGTGCGGAGTCTGCACGTTCTCCCCGTGTCTGCGTGGGTTTCCTCCGGGTGCTCCGCTTTCCTCCCACAAGTCTTGAAAGATGTGCTGTTGGGTGAATTGGACATTCTGAATTCCCCCTCTGTGTACCCGAACAGGCGCCGGAATGTGGCGACGAGGGGCTTTTCACAGGAACTTCATTGCAGTGTTAATGTGAGCCGACTTGTGACAATAAAGATTACTTTTGATATGCCCAACGAGACTGGATGGTTGTAAACTCAGTGCGGTGGATTATGTTGTTGCAGACACGACTGCCTCATCGCTAACCACAGAAATGTTCTCTCTGCCGCACCAACAGGACATTTTACCAACTCCGCCACCAAACATCCTGTGGCCCTCTTTACGCGAGATGTGATTTCAGCAGGAACGCAATGATGATTCACGGTCGCGCAGGGAAGTGATGCAGCGACAGTCCAGAAAGGTTGGCCGGAATTCTCCGGCCGTTGGGATTCTCGTTTCCCGCCGGCGGCTCAGCCCCGCGTATCCCGGCGGCGCGGGGTGGCCACAATGGGCAATCCCATTGACACGGCGGGAAGAGGGAATCCCGCCTGCAGCCAACGGCACGTCTCCGAGAATCACGCGGCTGGGAGACAGGAGAATCCCGACCGCGGACATACTGAACAGGATCAGCTCCCCTGTTTTGCAGCTTTTCCGGAATGGAATCCCATTAAGAAATGTGAGACGGTGAGCGGAATATTCATGAAATCCTTTCAGGAAAACAAATCGCAAGTCAACTCGACAAATCAGCTGAAAAAGCACGAGTCAGGCAAAAATCAATCTTGCCCGAACAATAATTACCATTGACCTCTCTCGAGCAATGTGTGTATTTCAAAACAGCATAAATACCGGCTCGCCCTGGCTGTAAAACCCAAGATCCATTTCTGAGCATAAAGGTTGTTTTTTTTAATGAATAATTTGTTGCCGTGTGTCCCTTGGCTTTTTCCTCCTGTTTCCTGCCTGCTCAACTCTCTTGTAGTAACTGGAAGTGACGGGTGAGCAGGGAACTACATCTCCCTGGAATGCTGCCATTCAGAACCCCAACCAGTTTTGGCTGTGGCTGGAATACTGTTTTCCTTCCCCTTCGCCCTCGCCCGCACACCGAACAAGCAAACGCCCATCGAGTCCCCGTGTTGAAGGGTTAATGATCCTCGCCGGCCGTCACACAAGGTCGACAGTTTAGGGACCTCCCTGCTGTGTCAAGCAGATACAGCAGTAGGAAAGAAGGGGGGCCTGAGTTGGCTGATCTCAGCCCGAGCTCTCGTGGCGAGACTCTGCTGTCGACCCCCCCCCCCCCACCCTCCTCTCCTTCTGGGTGGGGGCGAATCAGTCAACTTGCTGTAACGGAACACAGTTTCCTGAACGAGTGCATTGCCAGAAAGAGCGGCGTGGTGTCAGCAATTCACCTCCTGCATCATTAATTATCACTGTGTGCGCCTTTTAACTGAAACGGGTTTATGGTGGAAAGTGGTTGTCAATCAGCTATCGGCCTTTCTGTGCCACGGCCCAAGAGGAATGGAAATCTGCTTCTTTAAACCTGGGAGCCCGAGGTGGCTCAGTTTACTCTGTGCTAATACTTCAATCTAGACAGGTCCAATCATTATAACACAAGTTATGGGGCGGGATTCTGCGGTCCTGCAGCCGGCCAATGGGATTTCCCATTGTGGCCACCCCCGCGCTCTCGGGAAACCCGGCGAACGTGGGTGCGCTGCTGGGGAAGCGGAGGATCCCGCTGACGGAGAATCCCGCAGATGAAATAAAATGAAATGAAAATCGCTTATTGTCACGAGTAGGCTTCAAATGAAGTTACTGTGAAAAGCCCCTAGTCGCCACATTCCGGTGCCTGTTCGGGGAGGCTGGGACGGGAATTGAACCAAGCTGCTGGCCTGCCTTGGTCTGCTTTAAAAGCCAGCGATTTAGCCCTATGAGCTAAACCAGCCCCAGATTATCTCAGTTGGGCCCAGTCTACAAGAATCATAGAAACACTACAGTGCAGATGGAGGCCATTTGGCCCATCCTGTCTGCACCAAACCCCCCCCCCCCCCCGAAAGAACGTTCCACCAAGGTCCACTCCCCCACCTAACCCCGTAACCTAACCCACGCATCCTTTGGATGCTAAGTGGAATTTTAGTGCGGCCAATCCACCTCACCTGCACATCGTTGGACTGTGGGAGGAAACCAGAGCACCCGGAGGAAACCCACGCAGACACGGGGAGGAAGTGCAGACTCCGCACAGTCACCCGAGGCTGGAATTGAACGCGGGACCCTGACGCTGTGAAGCAGCAGTGCCAACCACTGTGCCACCGTACCGGCCTGGTCAAACGTTGTCCCTCAACCAAAAGCACCAAAATCAGATTCACCAGTCAGCCATCTCCCATCTTGTGAGGGACACTTACCACCGGCTCTGCTGTGTGAGCCGTGGGGCGTCATTACACACTCTGCAAATGGTAATATTTAAAATTTGAGACCTTCCTGTCCAGTGGATTTGACCACACGCAGTCGGTGACCACACTGGGTGGGTGGGGATGGAGGCCAGGCCCTCAGCTGGGGGCTCATTCTGGATCTGCAGTGGGCTGTGTTGGATTGCCTGGGCACTGTGAAGAAGGGATGGTCACCCCAGGGGAGGAGCACATTCCCACAGAGGCCGGAGACAATCACGGACTACAACCCGCGGATGTCCCGCCTCCATTACCAGCGAGCGTGGGAGGCGGGCGTCTCACGGCGCCAAGGTCCCAGGTTCGATCCCGGCTCTGGGTCACTGTCCGTGTGGAGTTTGCACATTCTCCCCGTGTTCGGACTTAGACATAGATCATACAGTGCAGAAGGAGGCCATTCGGCCTATCAAGTCTGCACCGACCCACTTAAGCCCTCACTTCCATCCTATCGCCGTAACCCAGTAACCCCTCCTAACCATTTTGGTCACTAAGGGCAATTGAGCATGACCAATCCACCTAACCTGCATGTCTTTGGACTGTGGAGGAAGCCGGAGCACCCGGAGGAAACCCACGCACACAGGGGGAGGACGTGCAGACTCCACACAGACAGTGACCCAGCCGGGAACCGAACCTGGGACCCTGGCGCTGTGAAGCCGCAGTGCTATCCACTTGTGCTGCCATGTTGCCCCCACAACCCAAAGATGTGCAGGGTAGGTGGATTGGCCATGCTAAATTGCCACTTAATTGGATAAAATGAATTGGGTACTCTAAATTTATTTTTAAAAACTCCACACGGACAGTAACCCAGGGCCAGGATTCGAACACGGGTCCTCAATGCTGTAGGCAGCAGTGCTAACCACTGTGCCACTTGCCGCCCTCTAGTAGCTCAAATCTGATTGGCTCCGTCAATTCCACTGCAATATGTTGACACAAGTCAGCTGACCGCAGCGCAGCCCAAGGATTCGATTAGGTGAGAGTGTAAATAATTCCAACGCTCTTGAGAAATTACTACTTTTTCTCTTTCAACATTTCAAGAGCTGGCCAATCTCTGCAGAGAATCACTTGCCAACAACAATGTGCATTATTTATAGGGTCATTAATGTAGTAAAACACTAATTGTAGTTGTAGTATGTAATTTTAGAAGACAAAATTATTTTTTTTCATAAAATTAAATTACCCAATTATTTTTTCCAATTTTAGGGGCAATTTAGCATGGGCCAATCCACCTACCCTGCACATAGAACATAGAACATAGAACAGTACAGCACAGAACAGGCCCTTCGGCCCTCAATGTTGTGCCGAGCCATGATCACCCTACTCAAATCCACGTATCCACCCTATACCCGTAACCCAACAACCCCCCCTTAACCTTACTTTAATTAGGACACTACGGGCAATTTAGCATGGCCAATCCACCTAACCCGCACATCTTTGGACTGTGGGAGGAAACCGGAGCACCCGGAGGAAACCCACGCAGACACGGGGAGGACGTGCAGACTCCACACAGACAGTGACCCAGCCAGGAATCGAACCTGGGACCCTGGAGCTGTGAAGCATTTATGCTAACCACCATGCTACCCTGCTGCCACATCTTTGGGTTGGAGGAGTGAAACTCACGCAGACACGGGGAGAATGTGCAAACTCCACACGGACAGTGACCCAGGGCCGGGATTCGAACCCGGGTCCTCAGCGCCGTGGGGCAGCAATGCTAACCACTGTGCCACCGCACTGCCCCAGAAGACAAAATTCTGATCCCCAAGCCAAGCATAAGGAGATACTGGGACAGGTGGCTAAAAGCCTGGTCAAAGTGAGAAGTTTTAAGGAGTGTCGTAAAGACAGGGATAGGGACGTTGAAAGGTGGAGAGGTTCAGGGAGGGAATTTGGGGGCTTGGGTCCAGTTGTTTGCATGAAAGAGGGTAAGCCAGCAATCAAAGTGAAACCAAGATAGAACATAGAACATAGAACCGTACAGCACAGAACAGGCCCTTCGGCCCTCGATGTTGTGCCGAACAATGATCACCCTACTGGCGGAGCATTTCCGTTGTGCCCCCTGCGGAACCTCGGATTCTCCGGCAGCTAGAGAGCAGCCTGGAAAGGTAAGAAAAGAAGACGAGTAAAGGAGGAAGTTACTGAAGCCTCGCTGACTCAACAGGCCCCTTCACATCTCAACAGTCCCAAGCCCACTGCGGCACCTGGGCTCCAGTCCTACCTGTGGGTGACCTTGGCTTGTGTGATGAAGAACATCAAAAAGGGACCGGTGCAGACTCGGGTACTTTATTGTGGTGGTAGTAATGCCGGCCAACCAGGGAGTCTTCATCAATATTGCATCTCTGTTGAAAAATACATACATCTACTAATATCTGTAACAGCGACCATATTTTATTTTAATTAAATAACCCACCATTGTTATCCATTCGGTGAGTCCACCTTTGTGGCTCACACTTTGCCATCCAGTTCACTACTCTCCGACGTTGACCCTCATTAACTCACCCCCCTCCAACTTTCATTCACTCCTTGTGCGGAAGGAGCTTGGCTCTCCTGGCACCTGAGTTTAAATTCGGGCCAGTGAATGCCAAGCTGTGCCTCCATTACTTATTGACCGACTCCACAGTTTCCATCGGCCCACTCCCCTTTGATGGGGCCCCCGGCCCCTCAACTAGTTTTCTGAATTAATGCGCATCAATCCACAGGCAGACATCATGAATAATACAACGGTGCTTCGCAAGGTGGGCCCATTGATTTTAATTGCAAAACGGAGGTGAAGGGCTAAGGCCCTCATCAAAGGTGTGAAGACTAACAAAGCACTCGGGATTGATTAATAAATAATGCTGGATCCTTGCCTGGTGTTCACCTCAAGCAGGATTCCCAATTTAAGCCCCATTATCAAGGCCTAAAGATAGAGAGAGAGAGGGGGAAAGAGGAACAAAAAGAGAGACCGAGAGAGAGAGAGAAACAGAGGGAGATTCAGACAGAGAGAGAGAGAAACAGAGGGAGATTCAGACAGAGAGAGAGAGAAACAGAGGGAGATTCAGACAGAGAGAGAGAGAAACAGAGGGAGATTCAGACAGAGAGAGAGAGAGAAACAGAGGGAGATTCAGACAGAGAGAGAGAGAAACAGAGGGAGATTCAGACAGAGAGAGAGAAACAGAGGGAGATTCAGACAGAGAGAGAGAGAGAGAAACAGAGGGAGAATCAGACAGAGAGAGAGAAACAGAGGGAGATTCAGACAGAGAGAGAGAGAAACAGAGGGAGATTCAGACAGAGAGAGAGAAACAGAGGGAGATTCAGACAGAGAGAGAGAGAGAGAGAAACAGAGGGAGATTCAGACAGAGAGAGAGAGAAACAGAGGGAGATTCAGACAGAGAGAGAGAGAAACAGAGGGAGATTCAGACAGAGAGAGAGAGAAACAGAGGGAGATTTAGACAGACAGAGAGAGAAACAGAGGGAGATTCAGACAGAGAGAGAGAGAAACAGAGGGAGATTCAGACAGAGAGAGAGAGAAACAGAGGGTGATTCAGACAGAGAGAGAGAGAGAAACAGAGGGAGATTCAGACAGTGAGAGAGAGAAACAGAGGGAGATTCAGACAGAGAGAGAGAAACAGAGGGAGATTCAGACAGACAGAGAGAAACAGAGGGAGATTCAGACAGACAGAGAGAAACAGAGGGAGATTCAGACAGAGAGAGAGAGAGAAACAGAGGGAGATTCAGACAGAGAGAGAGAGAAACAGAGGGAGATTCAGACAGAGAGAGAGAGAGAAACAGAGGGAGATTCAGACAGCGAGAGAGAGAAACAGAGGGAGATTCAGACAGAGAGAGAGAGAAACAGAGGGAGATTCAGACAGAGAGAGAGAAACAGAAGGAGATTCAGACAGAGAGAGAGAAACAGAGGGAGATTCAGACAGAGAGAGAAACAGAGGGAGATTCAGACAGAGAGAGAGAGAAACAGAGGGAGATTCAGACAGAGAGAGAGAGAAACAGAGGGAGATTCAGACAGAGAGAGAGAGAAACAGAGAGAGATTCAGATAGAGAGAGAGAAACAGAGGGAGATTCAGACGGAGAGAGAGAGAAACAGAGGGAGATTCAGACAGAGAGAGAGAGAGAGAAACAGAGGGAGATTCAGACAGAGAGAGAGAGAGAAACAGAGGGAGATTCAGACAGTGAGAGAGAGAAACAGAGGGCGATTCAGACAGAGAGAGAGAGAAACAGAGGGAGATTCAGACAGAGAGAGAGAAACAGAGGGAGATTCAGACAGAGAGAGAGAAACAGAGGGAGATTCAGACAGAGAGAGAGAGAGAGAAACAGAGGGAGATTCAGACAGAGAGAGAGAGAGAAACAGAGGGCGATTCAGACAGAGAGAGAGAGAAACAGAGGGAGATTCAGACAGAGAGAGAGAAACAGAGGGAGATTCAGACAGAGAGAGAGAGAGAAACAGAGGGTGATTCAGACAGCGAGAGAGAAACAGAGGGAGATTCAGACAGAGAGAGAGAGAAACAGAGGGCGATTCAGACAGAGAGAGAGAAACAGAGGGAGATTCAGACAGAGAGAGAGAGAGAAACAGAGGGAGATTCAGACAGAGAGAGAGAGAAACAGAGGGAGATTCAGACAGAGAGAGGAACAGAGGGAGATTCAGACAGAGAGAGAGAGAAACAGAGGGAGATTCAGACAGAGAGAGAAACAGAGGGAGATTCAGACAGAGAGAGAGAGAGAAACAGAGGGAGATTCAGACAGAGAGAGAGAGAAACAGAGGGAGATTCAGACAGAGAGAGAGAGAGAAACAGAGGGAGATTCAGACAGAGAGAGAGAGAGAAACAGAGGGAGATTCAGACAGAGAGAGAGAGAAACAGAGGGAGATTCAGACAGAGAGAGAGAAACAGAGGGAGATTCAGACAGAGAGAGAGAGAAACAGAGGGAGATTCAGACAGAGAGAGAGAAACAGAGGGAGATTCAGACAGAGAGAGATAGAGAAACAGAGGGAGATTCAGACAGAGAGAGAGAGAGAGAAACAGAGGGAGATTCAGACAGAGAGAGAGAAACAGAGGGAGATTCAGACAGAGAGAGAGAGAGAGGGAGATTCAGACAGAGAGAGAGAGAAACAGAGGGAGATTCAGACAGAGAGAGAGAGAAACAGAGGGAGATTCAGACAGACAGAGAGAGAAACAGAGGGAGATTCAGACAGAGAGAGAGAGAGAAACAGAGGGAGATTCAGACAGAGAGAGGAACAGAGGGAGATTCAGACAGAGAGAGAGAGAAACAGAGGGAGATTCAGACAGAGAGAGAGAGAAACAGAGGGAGATTTAGACAGACAGAGAGAGAAACAGAGGGAGATTTAGACAGAGAGAGAGAGAAACAGAGGGAGATTCAGACAGAGAGAGAGAGAAACAGAGGGTGATTCAGACAGAGAGAGAGAGAAACAGAGGGAGATTCAGACAGAGAGAGAGAGAGAAACAGAGGGAGATTCAGACAGAGAGAGAAACAGAGGGAGATTCAGACAGAGAGAGAGAGAGAGAAACAGAGGGGAGATTCAGACAGAGAGAGAGAGAAACAGAGGGAGATTCAGACAGAGAGAGAGAGAGAAACAGAGGGAGATTCAGACAGAGAGAGAGAGAAACAGAGGGAGATTCAGACAGAGAGAGAGAGAGAAAACAGAGGGAGATTCAGACAGAGAGAGAGAGAAACAGAGGGAGATTCAGACAGAGAGAGAGAAACAGAGGGAGATTCAGACAGAGAGAGAGAGAAACAGAGGGAGATTCAGATAGAGAGAGAGAAACAGAGGGAGATTCAGACAGAGAGAGAGAGAGAAACAGAGGGAGATTCAGACAGAGAGAGAGAGAAACAGAGGGCGATTCAGACAGAGAGAGAGAGAAACAGAGGGAGATTCAGACAGCGAGAGAGAAACAGAGGGAGATTCAGACAGAGAGAGAGAGAGAAACAGAGGGAGATTCAGACAGAGAGAGAGAGAAACAGAGGGCGATTCAGACAGAGAGAGAGAGAAACAGAGGGAGATTCAGACAGGGAGAGAGAAACAGAGGGAGATTCAGACAGAGAGAGAGAGAGAAACAGAGGGAGATTCAGACAGAGAGAGAGAAACAGAGGGAGATTCAGACAGAGAGAGAGAGAAACAGAGGGAGATTCAGACAGAGAGAGAGAGAAACAGAGGGAGATTCAGACAGAGAGAGAAACAGAGGGAGATTCAGACAGAGAGAGAAACAGAGGGAGATTCAGACAGAGAGAGAGAGAAACAGAGGGAGATTCAGAGAGAGAGAGAGAGAGAAACAGAGGGAGATTCAGACAGAGAGAGAGAAACAGAGGGAGATTCAGACAGAGAGAGAGAGAGAAACAGAGGGAGATTCAGACAGAGAGAGAGAGAGAAACAGAGGGAGATTCAGACAGAGAGAGAGAGAAACAGAGGGAGATTCAGACAGAGAGAGAGAAACAGAGGGAGATTCAGACAGAGAGAGAGAAACAGAGGGAGATTCAGACAGAGAGAGAGAGAAACAGAGGGCGATTCAGACAGAGAGAGAGAGAAACAGAGGGAGATTCAGACAGGGAGAGAGAAACAGAGGGAGATTCAGACAGAGAGAGAGAGAGAAACAGAGGGAGATTCAGACAGAGAGAGAGAAACAGAGGGAGATTCAGACAGAGAGAGAGAGAAACAGAGGGAGATTCAGACAGAGAGAGAGAGAAACAGAGGGAGATTCAGACAGAGAGAGAAACAGAGGGAGATTCAGACAGAGAGAGAGAGAAACAGAGGGAGATTCAGACAGAGAGAGAAACAGAGGGAGATTCAGACAGAGAGAGAGAAACAGAGGGAGATTCAGACAGAGAGAGAGAAACAGAGGGAGATTCAGACAGAGAGAGAGAGAAACAGAGGGAGATTCAGACAGAGAGAGAGAGAAACAGAGGGAGATTCAGACAGAGAGAGAGAAACAGAGGGAGATTCAGACAGAGAGAGAGAGAAACAGAGGGAGATTCAGACAGAGAGAAACAGAGGGAGATTCAGACAGAGAGAGAGAGAAACAGAGGGAGATTCAGACAGAGAGAGAAACAGAGGGAGATTCAGACAGAGAGAGAAACAGAGGGCGATTCAGACAGAGAGAGAGAGAAACAGAGGGAGATTCAGACAGGGAGAGAGAAACAGAGGGAGATTCAGACAGAGAGAGAGAGAGAAACAGAGGGAGATTCAGACAGAGAGAGAGAAACAGAGGGAGATTCAGACAGAGAGAGAGAGAAACAGAGGGAGATTCAGACAGAGAGAGAGAGAAACAGAGGGAGATTCAGACAGAGAGAGAAACAGAGGGAGATTCAGACAGAGAGAGAAACAGAGGGAGATTCAGACAGAGAGAGAGAGAAACAGAGGGAGATTCAGAGAGAGAGAGAGAGAGAAACAGAGGGAGATTCAGACAGAGAGAGAGAGAGAAACAGAGGGAGATTCAGACAGAGAGAGAGAGAAACAGAGGGAGATTCAGACAGAGAGAGGAACAGAGGGAGATTCAGACAGAGAGAGAGAGAAACAGAGGGAGATTCAGACAGAGAGAGAGAGAAACAGAGGGAGATTCAGACAGAGAGAGAGAAACAGAGGGAGATTCAGACAGACAGAGAGAGAAACAGAGGGCGATTCAGACAGAGAGAGAGAGAAACAGAGGGAGATTCAGACAGAGAGAGAGAGAAACAGAGGGAGATTCAGACAGAGAGAGAAACAGAGGGAGATTCAGACAGAGAGAGAGAGAGAGAAACAGAGGGAGATTCAGACAGAGAGAGAGAGAAACAGAGGGAGATTCAGACAGAGAGAGAGAGAGAAACAGAGGGAGATTCAGACAGAGAGAGAGAGAGAAACAGAGGGAGATTCAGACAGAGAGAGAGAGAAACAGAGGGAGATTCAGACAGAGAGAGAAACAGAGGGAGATTCAGACAGAGAGAGAGAGAAACAGAGGGAGATTCAGACAGAGAGAGAGAAACAGAGGGAGATTCAGACAGAGAGAGAGAGAGAAACAGAGGGCGATTCAGACAGCGAGAGAGAGAAACAGAGGGAGATCCAGACAGAGAGAGAGAGAAACAGAGGGCGATTCAGACAGAGAGAGAGAGAAACAGAGGGAGACGGACAGAGAGAGAAAGAGAAACAGAGGGAGATTCAGACAGAGAGAGAAAGAGGAATGGAAGGAGAGACAGACGGAGAGAGAAACAGAGCGAGGGAGAAACAGAGGGAGACGGACAGAGAGAGAAAGAGGAATGGAAGGAGAGACAGACGGAGAGAGAGAGATACAGAGGGCGATTCAGACAGAGAGAGAGAGAAACAGAGGGAGACGGACAGAGAGAGAAAGAGGAATGGAAGGAGAGACAGACGGAGAGAGAGAGATATAGAGGGCGATTCAGAGAGAAACAGAGGGAGAGGCAGAGGGAGGAAAACAGAGAGAGAGATAGATATAGAGAGATAGAGATAGGCTAATTGATGCTGGTAAATTATTTAAGTGAATCCTTTAACCAACTGGTAGCAACCGTCAAAGTCATGTTCCGATTACTGTGTCACCATCTCCATGGCAATGATTGGAAATATTCGCGTCCATGTGACTATAATGTGCTCAGACTCCATGACAACCACTGCCAGTCAGTTAAAACTGCAGACAGAACGATTTTGAGAACTCAAAGGTGGCACTGGCCTCCAGCTGTAAGTGCTGATGGGTAAGTGGCGGGCAAAGGTGAGAGTCTCGATGGGGAAGAGGGGCAAAAGAATCTCAGAGCACACATGTATCAATCACTAAAGGTTGCACGACAAGGTTGCAAAGTCAGGGAATAACACAAACCCAAGGATTTAATATCCAGTGGGGTAGAATTGAAAAGTCATGAAGTTTTGTTAAAGTAGTATCGAATCTTGGTCTGACCACACATGGTTCTGGTCAACAGTGGGTCTTCCCCCAGGGTCAAGTATCCCGGGGGTGGAAGGTCCCGTCCGTTGGGTTTTGCTGGCCAGCCAGAAGCTGGCAGCTCTTACTGTACGCACCTACCCCAGGTCTCAGATCGAAGAGGGACCCAAGTGAGTGATGGTGGGAAGAGGTGGGGAATTTTGAGGAGGAAGTGGGTGGAGGCAGCTTGAGCAGCCTTCAGCAGCCCCCCCCCCCCCCCCCCCCACGTCTTCCCAAAGCCCCGACCGTCGATCAGGCAGTGAGTGCCTTCTCACAGAGGATGGCACGGGCAGCACAGTGGTTAGCACGGCTGCCTCACAGCGCCAAGGTCCCAGGTTTAATTCCGGCCTGGGGTGACTGTCTGTGCGGAGTTTGCCATTTCTCCCCGTGTCTGCCTGAGTTTCCTCCCACAGTCCAAAGATGTGCAGGGTAGGTGGATTGGCCACGATTAATTTCCCCTTAGTGTCCAAAGGGTTAGGTGGGGTTACAGTGTTACGGGGAGAGGATGGAGGCGGGGCTTAAGCTTAAGTGGGGTGCTCTTTCCAAGGGCCGGTGCAGACCCGATGGGCCGAATGGCCTCTTTCTGCACTGTAAATCCGATGATTCGACGACCACTCCCCCCCTACCTCCGCACTCTCCCCATCTTGGAGAGCCCGCAAGCAAACATGTCAGGGTTTGTTTAGCGATTTCTCCCATCTGCTGATAGGTTATCATAGAATTTACAGCGCAGAAGGAGGCCATTCGGTCCATCGAGTCTGCACCGACTCTTGGAAAGAGCACCCTACCCAAGGTCAACACCCCCACCCTATCCCCATAACCCAGTAACCCCACCCAACACTAAGGGCAATTTTGGACACTAAGGGCAATTTATCATGGCCAATCCACCTAACCTGCACATCTTTGGACTGTGGGAGGAAACCGGAGCACCCGGAGGAAACCCACGCACACACGGGGAGGATGTGCAGACTCCGCACAGACAGTGACCCAAGCCGGGAATCGAACCTGGGACCCTGGAGCTGTAAAGCAATTGTGCTATCCACAATGCTACCGTGCTGCCAACTGCAATGCGATGTGCTTAAGTGGGCATTAATTGTCCACTTACGAACCTAAATTAGCGGCAGGGCGGGAGGGCCGTCCCGCTATGTACTTAATCAGGGCAGAGGCGGGAAAGTGGCAGCGACCCCACTTGTCACCCTCCCGCACGATTGCCACCCCACCGCCAAACGCACTATGGGGGGGTGGGGGAGCAAGAAGAATCTGCCCCATATTCTAAATAGGAGATAGAGGCAGTGGAGAGGGTGCAGAGAAGACTTACAAGGATGATACCAGAAATGTGTGGGTAAACGTATCAGGAAAGGGTTGACAGGCTGGGGGGCTGTAACGGGGACCGAATAGAGGTGTCTAGAATTGTGAACGGTTTTGATAGAGAGGAGACAGAGAGAATGTTTCCACTTGTGGAGGAAGACCGTAACTAAAGACCATCAACATAAGATAATCAGAAAGCAATCGAATGGGGAATTCAGAATAAACCTTTCCACCCAGAAAGAATGTAGAACTCGCTACCACACTGAGTGGCTGAAGCAAATGGTACCAACGTGCAAGAGGAAATTAGAGAAACAAATGAGGGAGAAGGGAATAGAAGGTTACGATGCCAGACTCATATCAGAAATATGGGAAGAGGCTGGAGTGGAGCACTAGTACGCGCTGGATGGGCAGAATGTACTTTGTCTGTGCTCTACGCCCTATGTAATCTGATGCAAAACACCCCACACTCCCAATTTTGAGCCTATTACAATCAAATGAGCACTACAACACTTTTCAGAGTCTTCATCCAACAACTTGGGGCACACTGGGCTAAATTGCTGGCTTTTAAAGCAGACCAAGGGAGGCCAGCAGCACGGTTCAATTCCCGCACCAGCCTCCCCGGACAGGCGCCGGAATGTGGCGACTAGGGGCTTTTCACAGTAACTTCATTTGAAGCCTACTCGTGACAAGAATCTATTTTCATTTCATTTCATTTGTGAATGCTGTGGTCAGATTTCACCAAGTGAATCGAGATTATCGCAATGTAAACACTTACTTGTAGGATTCATGGTCAGGCACTATCCTGGCCACCGCAAGGAGGGGGCCCACGGGGTCCTTCAATGGTTTCTCCATAGCGCGAAGCAGAACCTGAAAGCGATGTGAAACCAATTGGTAACAGTTACACGGCTAATGCAATATCCCCTTCGATCCTGAAACCTCGTCTGGACTCCGTAGCCCCGTGGGTTCATCACGAAAAGTTGATTGCGTGTTTTTGGCATTCTGTGTTAGATTTCCAATTGCCTCTCAGGCCATCTACTTCGTCAATCTCCAGGAAGACCTCGGGGGGAGTGGGAGGGCGAGGTGGGGGGGGGGGGGGGGGGAGCAGGGGGTGGGGTGGCCATCCCGTCCTCTTTGTGAAACTCGCCAGGCCCATGCAGGGTAAGATTCGCAAGCTCAGGGTTACGAACCATGGCCAATGATGGAACCCGTCAACTTTGAGTGGTGATGGCTGAGGATTGAGAATTTCGAGGGATAACGGCTGCCTACAGGTGGAGGAGGAGCCTTTTGGAAGAGGATTGGTGCTCCCTTTGAGTACACAAGAGGAAGGCAATGGCAAGCCACCTCCTGTAGCCTTTTCCCTGGTCACACTGCTCATTGAAGTTGAAACGGGGAGGGTCTTCGGGGCAACTGAAGAGGAAAACGCAGAACCTCAAGGTATGGCGGGATGAACTGACGACCTTCCCTTAGAGGTAATCACTATGACAACTCCATCAATCTACGGCCTTTATGAAGCCCTCGCATATGGGCCCCAATTTTTTTTTTTTTTGGAAATGTTTTTTATTGAGTTTTCATATTTTATATCCAACGAATTCCAAATTATTAGAAAAAGACACGCAAAAATTAACATGTATATTTACAGGCAAGCATCTTCAAAATAACAACTGTGGCCACCCCCTTTAACTGGCTTACATATTTTACATTCCCCAATATGGCCGAGGCACATGTTTATAGGCATTTATTTACAATTTGGTTTTGGGCCTTAGCTTGCCATCAGACTGTCGCTTGCCGCTTTGTCCTTCCTTTTTTTTGGGGGAATAATTTTTATTCAAGTTTTCAACAACAGATTTTATCACAACAGAGAAAAACAGTAACCCCTCCCCTCCAATATAAAAACAATAAATTAACAAGAAAAAGAAATAAGCATAAAACCATGAGAACAAATCCCCATAACGAACCCGTAGCCCCCCCCCCCCCCCCCCCCCCCTCCCCTCCCCAGCTACCTTCCCCCGATTCCCGTCCATTTTCCCCTGATTCTTGGCCACCCGGCTATTCTTCGTTGGCCACAAACAGGTCCCGGAACAATTGCATGAATGGCTCCCACGTTCTGTGGAAGCCGTCGTCTGACCCTCGGATGGCAAATTTGATTTTCTCCATTTGGAGAGGGGCCCCAATTTTAAGTAGAGGGACGTTTGAAATGGGAGCGGTTCTGGGCAGATGGGAATTGAACCTCCTCTGCAGAGTTCAGAGGCTACCTTGATTCTCACGTGTCCTTTAAATGGCGCTGTGCTGTCTCTCTAGGGAGACTCACAGGAGTGGCTTCATGGCCAGTGGGAGTGGGAATTGGGACAATAGGGGTTGCCATGAGGAACCAGACAAATGGTGCCAACTTAATGGTGGTTATGGGCGGGGGGGGGCGAGCTAGCTCAGGCGCAAGAGCTGAAGGAAAGGGGGCAGGGGGAAGGCAGCTGGGAAAGGCCCAAGGATTCCTTATAGGCTGGGGTCGACAGGGAATTCATTCGAGCCACCCCCTCTAGCTCTCCTGTGATGTTATCAAGCCCCAAAATGATAAGCAAGGCACCTCGCTCTGTCTGGACTAACCTGCATCAAAATACTGCCTGGTTAAACTGGGTGGAAATGCAGCTCACTACCCACCCACCCCATTCCAGCACCATTTTCAGGAACCCCTCCCCATCCCATCCATCTCAGGTGTAAAAGCCTGTGTGATGACATGTGTGCGTACAACAATAATGTATATTTATATAACACCGTTAGCGAAATGCCCCAGCGTCCTTCATATTAGGATGTTATAAAAGGCTGATAATTAGCCACATCATTTTGGTTCAGGTGATCAACAGACTGGTCAAGAGCTCGGTTTTGAGCAGAAGCTTAAAAAGCGAGGTGGGGGGGGGGGGGGGGGGGGGTTGTAGAGAGGGAACTCCAAGGATCGGGATCGGGATTGGTCCGGCCAACAATGGTGCAGCCATTCTAATTGGGCCGTTTTGGTGTTCCTGCCAAGACTCTTTCCCACCAGAAGCCGGTTGGGAATGGCTTTGGGAATCTATCCTCAGCTTCCCCATTGCTGTATTGGTGGAATGGCCACGGTCAAATCTTCCCTTCCCCATCTCCCTCGTCCGTGCTCCCCTGAAGCCGATGGCAAGCGTTACAGAGCCGCGGGGGTCGATCGGCCGCCGACCGTCGCGAGGGTCCCCCGTCAGCCTCGCAAAGAAAAGATACCGCGGGCCAGCTTAAGCATTGGGCGGCACGGTAGCGCAGTGGTTAGCATTGTTGCTTCACAGCGCCAGGGTCCCCGGTTCGATTCCCGGTTTGGGTCGCTGTCTGTGCGGAGTCTGCACGTTCTCCCCGTGTCTGCGTGGATTTCCACCGGGGGGCTCCGGTTTCCTCCCACAAGTCCAGAAAGACGTGCTTGTTAGGTGAATTGGACATTCTGAATTCTCCGTCTGTGTACCCGAACAGGCGCCGGAGTGTGGCGACTAGGGGGATTTTCACAGTAACTTCATTGTAGTGTTAATATAAACCTATTTGTGACACTAATAAAGATTCTTATTATTATTCTTCAGCCGAGAGGGCACTTTGTGACAGAATCTGCAATGCTTTAAATGCTTTGGTTGCCACGGCAGCACAGAAGTCATCAGGCATAGGCCCGGAGCTGGGAGGGGAGGGGGGGGGGGGGGTAGAGGCGGGTGCTGAAATCACACCGTGGGTACACCCACACACACACACACACACAAGGCCGAACATGTCTATCTCAAACTCTTCCCTCTCCGCTATATTTTCAGGAGTCATTAACCCAGCATTTGAAAGGAGATAAAACCTGCACTGAAACAGGGAAGAGGGTTCCATGAACCTGGCGTGTTTTAATAATCAGCCTCCTCCCCAAATGCACACATTAATAATGATATCCTTTGAGTGACATACACTCTGTTCAGATGTCTAAATACGTGTTTCGTGTCATTGCGTCTGTGAGTAAGGTCGGGTTATTGCGCACAAATGGAGTAACGTGGGTTACCCCAGGAGTCCTCCCCTCCCCTGATTCATGTCAAAATCACATGTCACATCCTTAACAAAAACAAATAAATCTTTTGCCCCCCCCCCCCCCCCCCCCCCAAACAATCCAGGTCCCACCTCAAAGCCGGTGAATGCGAAGTCTTCTTGACGAGGGATGACGCAGCCTTTTCGAACGATGGTGATGTAGAAGCGAACGCCAGACGCGACGCCAGGGTGGGGCTGGGGAGGCGGAAAGAGACAGACAGGAAATTTCAAGACACCCTTGGGCACAGGGATGAATCCCACCGCGAGTCCGAAAATGAGAGCCTCGTATTATTGGCAATCCAGGATGAATGAGCCCCAAAGGTGAAGGGGAAGCCATCTTGTTGTCACTAATACTCACTGTGCAAAGGATAGCGGAGGTCAGTCGCGTAGATGAATCCAAGGGGCAGGTGGACAAACAGATGAGGGAGAAAGGAATAGGGGGATATACTATTAGGATTAGGCGAGGTGGGGGTGGGTGGAGGTTTGCGTGGAGCATAAACACTAGCATACACTATTTGGGCCAAATGGCCTGTTTCTGTGCTGTACATTCTATGTAATGTTGGGTTCCCATGACTTGAAAAGAACCCCACCATTGTGTGTTAAAAACTTTATCCTTATTGCTATTTTGTTTAACTGGGCTTTTCTGCTGGTCAAAAGAAAAGATGGCTGCCACGAGTCACCTGACCACAGGCTTTGCCCTTTTTCTGGGAGCTATACCCAAGGGGTGTCGAGAACAAACAGATTCTTCTCTCAGCTCCTGGATTTTCATACTCCATTGTACAAACCCTTTGTGTAATCAACGTAAGCAGAGGAAGTGCAGCTGAACTGGTTCCCGCATCGGAAAAGAGGGAGACCGAAACTTATTATGTTGGAAGAGGTGCTAACCACCACCTCATCTCTCTCCAAAGGAGGAAGAATGGAACT
The DNA here is from genome assembly GCF_902713615.1 of Scyliorhinus canicula. Taxonomy (NCBI): domain Eukaryota; kingdom Metazoa; phylum Chordata; class Chondrichthyes; order Carcharhiniformes; family Scyliorhinidae; genus Scyliorhinus; species Scyliorhinus canicula. The sequence continues at coordinate 7,655,592 of NC_052169.1, read as the reverse complement.
CTGGCCAGAAGCAGAGAAACTCATTGTTAAGCTGCAATTAACCAGTAATTGGCCGTGTCACATGACACAAACCTCTGGCCTTTTGGACAGTTTTAGTGTCACGTCTTTGGACCTCAGAGCCAGCCTGCTGCTTTAACAGCCAACTGGTGAGCCACAAAGAAACAGGTTCCCCCAGGCAGAACAACATGCCCATCTATCCTGACTCGTACCATCGCCGACAGAACCGACTCTGTCTGCGTGTGCCTACTTCACCTTGCTGCATCAGCCCTTACTGAAAAAAGCTAATCCTACAACTCCTGTCTTCAGCCAGCTGACCTTGAAAGCTTACACGGAAAAACTCCTCATTGGACTCTGGAACGCATGTGAACTAATATTAATTTCTGCGGTTTCTTGTAAAACTCCTTTTCTCTATCCCCCCCCCCCCCCTCAACCTCCCCTCCCCTCCTTTACTGATTGTGTGTCTGTGTGCATTGAATGGAGTTGCTAACACCCCTTTACTGGGTGTTGAATGTGAAAAATAAACTAACCCTCCGAGTTAATCCTAACTCGAGTTTGCTGTGGATTAATAGTGAATTAAGTCACAAACCGAGGGGTGGGGGAAACACGAATTTTTAGAAACTAATTCAGAACATTTGCTTACAGACGGGCAGGAAGAATAAATAAATGCAGTCTGAATGTTTCTCCCCTATCCTTAACAGTAATTATAAATCAGTATTGAGCCTCTTCAACCATTTTAGAAAAGGCAATTTCTCAGATTATTTCTAAAGCCCTTCTGCAAATATAAACTCGAGCACACTTCAGGAATCCGCAGAGAGATTGTTATCTGAAAGGTAGTCTCGCATTAAAGAAACAACTTGCCATAACAACTTGTTAACTTTGCCAACATCCCAAAGGTTATCACAAGGGAGAAGTGCATACCGGAGAGGAGAGTGGAGAGGTTAAGGGGAACATTGCGTCCTCTCTCTGCTCCCTGTCCGGAGAGAGAGGAGGGACTTAGGGCGGCAAGGTTTAGGAAGAAAGTTCCAGGGTGAGCAGCCAAAGCAGCCGAAAGGGCGAAGGATGGCAGAGTGGTTAGCACTGCCGCCTCACAGTGCCAGGGGCCCTGGTTCAATTCCGGCCTCGGGTCACTGTGTGGAGTTGGCATGTTCTCCCCGTGTCTGCGTGAGTCTTTCCCCGCAGCCCAGTAAGATGTGGTAGGCGGCCCTGCTAAATTGCCCCTTAATTGGAAAAAAAATAATTGGCTAGTCTAAAGACAAAAATTTTTTTAAAAATAAGACTTACTCCCATAGAAAGAGCAGGATAAAAGATCTTGCATTTAAATAATGCCTTTTATATCTGCAAGTCACCCCATAGCATTTTGCATTCACCTTAGAAGTGTTAACTGTTCTAAGGCAGGAAATGTTTGAGCCAATTTGTGCGCAGCATGCTCCCACAAACCACAATGAGGCAAGTGGCTAGGCCTTCTGATCTTAGTGATGGTGGTTGAGGTACAGTCATTGACCGGAACACTGGGGAGGACGTCACCGTTCTTCCTCGAATAGCCCAGAGGGGATTTTTCACATCCACCTACCTGTATCAGCTCAATGTGGTAATGATGAAACATCTGTAGGTAGGCGACAGGCACACGGTAACTGGCCAACAGTTCCTTGGTTCTGCTGTCCGCAATGTCCAGGACCACCACTGTGGGGGCCATGAGAAAAAGACAAAATGATCTGGGTTTACATTTGTGAAAGTGGTGAACTCAGGCAAAGGGTGCAGACAATTTTGCACTAATGTCCAGTGTATTTGTCTGTATCCGCCTGCCTCCAACCTATTTACCTATTTTCAGCGAGGCAACGTCCAAGTGCGGAGTGGTGTAGTGTGTTGAAAATTGCATTGTGCATTTTGTGCAAAAGTTTCAGGCCTGAAGGCTATGTTTCCTATTTTTCATCATCTTGTCACCGTTCCTTGGACAGAAACGGATATTCAGCCAGAGATATTTAGAATTAAAACTTTGCAAGCTGTTAAATGTGGATCCTTTATTATCTCTTCCTAGCAGACTCCCTCTGCTGGTACATGTGTGTATGGTAATCACAACTCAAACAAAATGAACAATTCAGTTTTCCATACACTACAGATGCCTCCTTCAATTCCATGGCCCCCAACCTGACGTCACCGGTGTCAAAGTGCCACAGCTATATCCACAGGCAACCCTGTGGAGCTGGCTCCCCCCTCCCTCCACAATGTCGGCTGGCAGCTATGTCTTAAGAGGGTATCTCACAGTGAGGCACACTCACAGTCCGCTACCTATTATGGCAGCACCCACTTCGTATGCCAGCTGCCCACAAGCCTTTGGTGCTCCCAATGCCCCCCTGACTATAAAACCCATCTGCCATCCTTAATTAGATAGATCTCCAAGGGGTAGCTTCTTAATTGGTCACCTCTGTTGCATATATTATAAATCTCAGAGCAATGCAGAGATGACACTAGTTTCTCAAGTTTATGTGCAAGAGTTTTAAAATGTCTTTGCAATCACAAAATGCCAGCCCTCATGTTTACAGCTCAGCTTCTAGTAGCTTCTGTGGCGCCAGTTTACTTTAAGCTGAGTCAATACCAAGGCTTAAGCAATCAAGCACAATGAGCATAGATCAGTTACCAGACTCATGCAATCAGGCACAGAGCAACTGAACACTTCTGCCTCCTTGTAAATCTTCTCCAGGATCCCTCTTGGCTACTTCGGTGTTCCCCGACCAGAAGTCAGCTCGACACTGGTATCAGGACCCTGGAACTAAAATTGGTTGGCACTGCTGTCTCAGGTACCCAGGTTCAATTGCAGCCTTGGGTCATTAACTGTGTGGAGTTTGCATGTTCTCGCCGTGTCTGCGCCAGTTTCCTCCCTCCCACAGTCCAAAGATGTGCAGGTTGGTTGGAGTTACAGGGTTACAGGAATGGGCAGGGGAGTGGGTCTAGGTGGGCTGCTCTTTCAGACGGTTGGTGCAGATTTGAA